>NC_057408.1:17568030-17758949 GCF_019320065.1 Cervus canadensis | reverse complement strand
GTGTCCTGGACTCGCTCCCCGGGGGCGCACGTGGTGGTTCACACACGTGCACAGCGCTCTGTGTGTCCTGGACTCGCTCCCCGGGTGTGCACGTGGTGGTTCACACACGTGCACAGCGCTCTGTGTGTCCTGGACTCGCTCCCCGGGTGTGCACGTGGTGGTTCACACACGTGCACAGCGCTCTGTGTGTCCTGGACTCCGCTCACCCACGGGTGTGCACGTGGTGGTTCACCGTACACGTGCACAGCGCTCTGTGTGTCCTGGACTCGCTCACCCGGGGCGCACGTGGTTGGTTCCACAGTGCCACAGCGGTCTGTGGTGCCGGACTCGCTCCCGGGGCGCACGTGGTGGTTCACACCGTGCACAGCGCTCTGCGTGTCCTGGATCGCTCCCGGGAGGCGCACGTGGATGGTTCACACACAGTGGCACAGCGCTCTGCGTGTCCTGGACTCGCTCCCCGGGGGAGCACGTGGTGGTTCACAATACACGTGGCACGCGCTCTGGCGTGTCCTGACTCGCATCCCGGGGCGCAGTGGTGGATTCACACACGTGCACGAGACGCATCTGCGTGTCCTAGGGACTCGCTGCCCCGGGGGCGCACCGGGGTGGTTCACACACGTGCACAGCGCTCTGCGTGTCCTGGACTCGCTCCCGCGGGGGCGCACAGTGGTGGTTCACACACGTGCCACAGCGCTCTGCGTTGATCCTGGACTCAAGCTCCCCGGGGGCGCACGTGGTGGTTCACACATGCACAGCGCTCTGCGGTGTCTGGAACCTCGGCTCCCGGGGCGCACGTGGATGGTTTTCACACACGTGCACACGCTCTGCGTGTCGCTGGACATCGCATCCTTCCCCCGGGGGCGCACGTAGTGGTTCACCACGTGCACAGCGCTCTGCGTGTCCTGGACTCCTCCCCGGGTGTGGCAACATAGGTGGTTCACACACGGTGCACAGCGCTTCCTGTGTGTCCTGGACTCGCTCAGCCGGGTGTGCACATGGTGGTTCACACACGTAGCACAGCGGTCTGTGTCCTGAGACTCGCTCCCCGGGTGTTGCACATGGTGGTTTCACACACGGTGCACAGCGGTCTGTGTGTCCTGGACTCGCTCCCCGGGTGTGCACATGGTGGTTCACACACGTGCACAGCGGTCTGTGTGTCCTGGACTCGCTCCCCGGGTGTGCACATGGTGGTTCACACACGTGCACAGCGGTCTGTGTGTCCTGGACTCGCTCCCCGGGTGTGCACATGGTGGTTCACACACGTGCACAGCGGTCTGTGTGTCCTGGACTCGCTCCCCGGGTGTGCACATGGTGGTTCACACACGTGCACAGCGGTCTGTGTGTCCTGGACTCGCTCCCCGGGTGTGCACATGGTGGTTCACACACGTGCACAGCGGTCTGTGTGTCCTGGACTCGCTCCCCGGGTGTGCACATGGTGGTTCACACACGTGCACAGCGGTCTGTGTGTCCTGGACTCGCTCCCCGGGTGTGCACATGGTGGTTCACACACGTGCACAGCGGTCTGTGTGTCCTGGACTCGCTCCCCGGGTGTGCACATGGTGGTTCACACACGTGCACAGCGGTCTGTGTGTCCTGGACTCGCTCCCCGGGTGTGCACATGGTGGTTCACACACGTGCACAGCGGTCTGTGTGTCCTGGACTCGCTCCCCGGGTGTGCACATGGTGGTTCACACACGTGCACAGCGGTCTGCGTGTCCTGGACTCGCTCCCCGGGGGCGCACATGGTGGTTCACACACGTGCACAGCGGTCTGTGTGTCCTGGACTCGCTCCCCGGGTGTGCACATGGTGGTTCACACACGTGCACAGCGGTCTGTGTGTCCTGGACTCGCTCCCCGGGTGTGCACATGGTGGTTCACACACGTGCACAGCGGTCTGTGTGTCCTGGACTCGCTCCCCGGGTGTGCACATGGTGGTTCACACACGTGCACAGCGGTCTGTGTGTCCTGGACTCGCTCCCCGGGTGTGCACATGGTGGTTCACACACGTGCACAGCGGTCTGTGTGTCCTGGACTCGCTCCCCGGGTGTGCACATGGTGGTTCACACACGTGCACAGCGGTCTGTGTGTCCTGGACTCGCTCCCCGGGTGTGCACATGGTGGTTCACACACGTGCACAGCGGTCTGTGTGTCCTGGACTCGCTCCCCGGGTGTGCACATGGTGGTTCACACACGTGCACAGCGGTCTGTGTGTCCTGGACTCGCTCCCCGGGTGTGCACATGGTGGTTCACACACGTGCACAGCGGTCTGCGTGTCCTGGACTCGCTCCCCGGGGGCGCACATGGTGGTTCACACACGTGCACAGCGGTCTGCGTGTCCTGGACTCGCTCCCCGGGGGCGCACATGGTGGTTCACACACGTGCACAGCGGTCTGCGTGTCCTGGACTCGCTCCCCGGGGGTGCACATGGTGGTTCACACACGTGCACAGCGGTCTGCGTGTCCTGGACTCGCTCCCCGGGTGTGCACATGGTGGTTCACACACGTGCACAGCGGTCTGCGTGTCCTGGACTCGCTCCCCGGGTGTGCACATGGTGGTTCACACTCGCGTACACACTGATCTCTGTGTTCTGGACTCGCTCCTTGGCTGTACAGTGGGCAGTTCACACTCGCGTACACACTGATCTCTGTGTCCTGGACTTGCTCCCGTTGACGTGGATCTGCTGGCAGCATTGTGAACATCCCTGAAGCTCCGGGGCCTGTCCCATCTTTTCATGGGGGGCCCTAAGTTGCTGACGTGAGGACCCACTTTGTGAGCCAGCGACGGTCTCAGGGTGTCATTTGCCGCTGCCAACCCCTCCCTTGTGTCCCCCTAGCCCACCCCGCGGCCTCGGCCACAATCGGCCCTTTCAGGCCCCTCCAGGGGTCTCGGGTTTCCAGAAGTCTCGATGTCATTAAAACAACAAGCAGGTGGAGCAGGCGGCCAGGCCGTGTCTGCCTGAGTCTGGCTTGCGCCCCCCTCCCCCCACACCCCCCTTCTTTCCTGAGCTGGGGCTGCTCTGGGAACGAACGCGGGCTTTCCTCATGGAAAGTTTTACTAACCTGGCCCAGGGCCCAGCTCTGAGGCCTCCCCACTCCTAGTGATGATTGAAAGAGTCTGGATCAAACACGCTGGATTGTTAGACGGTGGGTTCTACCTGCTGGGTAGAGGGTGCACTTGGCCATGCACGGGTCCTGAGGGTCAGTCCTTAGAGCACGGCGTCTGGAGACGGCCGGGGTGGGGACTACCATCAGCCTGATGACCCACAGGCCTCATCTCCCAAGACGGGAATCCTGGGAGCAGAGCCCCAGCCCCGCACCTCCCAGCACCAAGAGTCTGGAAGGGCACAGAGCCCTTTCCACACTCGGCCCTGGGAGCCTCGCGGGGACGTGAGTCTGCACAGGGACCCTGAGCCAGGCTTCCAGGGACGCCATGCCTCCAAGGGTTAGACGGTGTGAGACTCGGAATAAATAAATACCCTCCTCCCTGTCTAGATAGACCCGAGTGACAGCCGGTGACAGCAGGAGCCCTGGACACTGCCACTCAACCCCGGGCGGCGATCAGGCCTTGTGCTTCCATGGTCCTGGCCGGTGTGTGTGTTCCTGCTGCGCCTGCGCCGCAGGGACATGCCCACGAGAAAGGGGGGAGGCAGGGGCTGCTCTGAGTGTCCGCTGAGTAAGGGCCTCTATAAATAGGCGTTGTGCCTGGCCCCTGGGATGCAGCCCGCTGGGCTGTGACAGCGAGCGTCTCCTGGCCTCCCGCAGCTCGGGTGACCCTGCGGCTTCAGCCGCTCGGGCCACCCCTCGGATGCCAGATGCCGACGTGAGCAGGAAGCACAGGCCGCCCGACTCTCATCCAGGGTTCTTCAGCCCAGTTGCTTTCTGGGCACTTGAGGGGCATCTGGTGGTTTGCTTTCAGCTAATGTGAACCTTCTCCCTTAATCCTAGGTCTTAGCTTACTTCCTTCTCTAAGTGGAGAATTGTTTGGCGTCACTAACTCGAGGGAAAGAAAGAGGAATCTGACGGGGGTGGCGGCGGGGAGGAGGCGGAGGGAGGAGCTGGGAAGGTTTTGTGGAGCCGGAGCCCCTTGGCTCCGCTTGGGCCAGAGCCTGGTGCTGGCCCGCCGCGCCAGGGCCCCGCGGCTGTGTCACGGTGCGGGCTCCCTTGTGGGCTGGCCCTGAGCGGGAGAGCGTTGGCAGGTGAGCGCGTTGGGACCGAACGTGGTCTTCTAGTGGATGTGCCTCTGCGGAGAGGTGGGCGCCTTCCCAGGGGGCTTAGTCAGCACCGCCCGGCTCCAGGCCTGCTCTCCACGTCTTTGCTCTCCGATGCCACACGTTTCACAGCTCTTCCTCACTGAAGAGCAAGCAGGCCTGGCAGGTCCTTTCAGACACATGAGCCCACACCTGGCACATGGCTGTGCAGTGACACCAGGGGAAAGATGCTCAGAAGCCCCGCTGCTGATGGGCGTCAGGCCTGGGGTCTCTGAGGAGTGGTGACCGGGGCCGGAGGGCCCTGTCTGCATCTGCTGGACGCCTATCTTTTTGAGAGCAGTGGGCGTGTGGCGGCCCTGCCATAGAGGGCCAGGCAGAGGGCCAACGGTGTGTGGCACTTCTGAGTGACCTTTCTGATACAGGAGTGTCCCTTCCGTGTGGATTCCTGAGGGAGAGTGACTGCCTGGCACAGCCGTCCTTTGGGTCCAGGCGAGAACCCAGATGATTGGTGTTCAAGAAACTGTGTTCCCATCAGAGCTGTGTGTGTCCTACCTGACACACTGTCACCAGCACGCAGAAAACACAGACAAGAACAGTGCCAGCGCGTAGGCTGGGCTCCTTCCAGAGTGACTGTACATACAGTTTCTGTTGACGAATTCAGCCTCACAGCAGCCCTGAGCGGGCAGAACCGCCGATTCAGCCCCAGCTGACAGAGAGGGAGGCTGAAGCTCAGAGAGAGGTGTCACTGGAGCTGCTCGGAGCGCGGCAGGGACAGAACCGGGGTCCGCCGTGACCTGCCCGCCAACCCTGATGTAAGCACCGACTCTGGGCCCCTGAGGTCGAGCTGTGTCATTAAGATGCAGTGAGCAAAGATTCCCGCTCAAGAGTCTAGCTTTCATGTGTGGACTTGCCTTGAAAGCCAAAGAGAAGTGTGGAGTGTGGTATGTGTTTCCTTCATCAGAGAATCTCTGTTATTAGTGGAGGCACTTTTTGATGACCCAAGGAGAACTGGAGGAAAGGCAGGACTTCCAAAGTGATGCAGAGAGGACCTTGGTGAGATAGCAGTCCCTAAAAGTAGTAAAAACACTGACACAACTTTCAGATCAATTATTCCAGAACCTCACAACTACCCAGAGGCAGAGCAAACTGGAAAGCATTTATTCAAGGGAACCTGGACCTTGGAAAACTAGATCTGTGGTGCTGTAACTCGGGGCTATTCCCCTCCCCCCACTCCATGGAGTGGAGCCACATAGCCCAGTTTAGTCCCTGGTCGGGGGAACCATGATCCTGCAAGCCATGTGGCATGGCCAAAAAAATAGACAAGCAACATGCAAGATGGATGTATTTGCAAAACAAGTGTCTGATAAAGGACTTAGACTTAGAACATGGAAAAGCTGCATATCTTAATAACAAGACAGCCAGTCAAAAACTGGGTAAGAGATTTACATAGACATTTCTCCAAAGAAGATACATGAATGGCTAATAAATACATGAAAAGATACTCAACATCGTCAGTCCTGGGGAATGCCAGGAAGACACCTTTACACCCATGAGAGATGCTGTGAAAAATCAGAGATGGTAGCAACTTGTGGAGAGCACGTGGAGAAGTGAGCACTCTCGCAGGTTACCAGTGAGGATATAAGGAGTACAGTCACTTGGGCCGTGCCTTCGCCAGAAGACCCAACAATCCCACACTCAGACATCTACCCAGAGAAAACACGTATGTACACATGAAGACTTGCACACAAATTGCCTTAACGACATTGTATGTCATATCCAAACATGTGAAACAACCTAAATGTCCATGGAACAGATTTTAAACAGTGTGCTGTATCCATACCCACAAGGAAGAATGAAGTACTGATTCGTGGTAGGACATGGTTGAACCTTGAAAACATGTAGAGTGAAAAAGCCAGACACAAAGGACCACATTTTATGTGGGTCCATTTATATGAAGGTGTCCAGAGAGGCAGCCTGGCCTGGGGACGTTTCTAGGTCTGACCTCTTGTGCAGCTTCGTTGGCATTACTTACGGTTTTGCTAAAACACTCAATGCCAAAGGAGAGAAGTGCTTTGGAAGCGAAGGCATGTGTGCGTTGTGCGTGTTTGCTTCTGTATGTGGAACACACACAACCTTTTTTCAGGCGCGATGGGAGAAAATTCTAATTCTATTTTTATATGACACAAAATAATGCTGATAGCAGAGTTTCTCTTGGGGAATAAAAATATGTGTGCTTCTCCATCACTTACTATTTAGCTAAATAAAGGATTCTCTTTAAAGCGTGAGCCATGTGGGTCCTCACGTCAGCTGGGCATAAAGCCTTGAGCCCCTTTACCCTTTTCAGTCTGAATTTTGACACCGGGTTCTTCCTTCCTTACAGATTACAAAGTGGAAGCTTCCACACAGTTAAGAATAAAGACGGTCCATTCCTCCTCTCAAACATCCGCCGTTATCAGGCCCAGGGGACCCCGACTAATCACAGCCTGGTCCTGAGACAATGGGCCGCGCCGGCCTCTGGAGGATGCAGACAGTTATCGCCCAGAACCCAGGGCCGGCTCTCAGGCTCTGAAGCAAGGCACACAGTGCAGGATGCATCCTCGGCTGGGCAGGGGGCCTTATCAGTCCCAGCCCGCCCGCCCTCCCCCGGGAAGGCTTCCCCACTCGCCGTATCAGGCCGCACAGCTGCCGCTCTCCAGATACAGCCTGGGAGCGCCCTGGGCGGCGTGGGGAGACCGCTGTGATGCCCCGGCTCCGGCTGGCGGGCCTGGCAGGAGGAAGCAGGGAGGTGTGGCCGGGCAGGCCTGGCGTCCAGACGTGACCCAGGCCCCGCCGGCTCCCTCTGCTGCCCCCAGGGCTCTGGGGACAGCCCGTCTCAGGCCTCCCCGTCGTCTCTCCACGTGCCGAGCCTGGTTGGTTTGCAGGCCACTCTGTGTCTCTGCAGAGGTTTCAGCCGAGACTGGGCAGGGCCCCAGCAGCGGCCTCGGGAGTTAACTTCTCGCCTGTGAGTGTGAGTGAGGTCGGAGCGTTCTGTACAGACAGGAAACTCACAGACCAAAGTCGGTGAATGAGAAGGTCACTCGGGTGGGGACACCCGGGGGGGCACCCAAGAGGTGGGGACACTAGGGGAACACCCAGGGGGGACCCCTGGGGGGGTGACACCCAGTAGGGTGGGGTCACCTGGGGGCGGGGACACTGGGGGGACACCCAGGATGGACACCCTGGGGGGGGTGACATCCAGCAGGGTGGGAATACCCAGTGGGGGATACCTGTACTGGGGGTACATGGGGGGACACCCGAAAAGGACACCCAGGGAGTGGGGACAGTCCACTGTCCCCAGGTGGGGAGACACCTGAAGTGGGGAGGTACATGGGGGGACACCCGGGGGCCTGACACACTCCTTCCCCTCAAGGGTTTTCTCTGGGATCGTCTTTAGGACAGAGCCCAACAAGACAGCAGCACCAAGATGACCTGGCTGCATTTGATGAGAGAAACCACACTTTGGGCATTTCCTCATAATTGCCATCCCCAGACTCAGATTGGCCAGGAGGGGACAGACCACGTCACGTGTCGGGGCCCCCGTCCTGGCCACAGGAGAGCCTGCTGTCTGCTGCTCTTGGCCGGGCTCCTGGCTTTCCCAGCGTCAGACTCAGAATCGCCTTTCTGTGCAGTTTGGTGTTTTTTTTGGTCCACAGTAGCTGTTGCCAGCAAGCTGTAAACTACCGTATATCACTCAGGCTTAAGAACCTAAACTTTAAAACAAATTAAACTCTTGTTGACATTGTAATAAAAATCAGAATGGAACGGGTGGCTCAGTAGAAGCAAAGTTCAATTATTTTTGTGGATTTAAGATTGTTTTCTGGGATTCGCAGGCTCCCAGGGCAGCAAGCGATTTCCTCTTGGCAGACGGTCGGTCGGAGGAAAGCAGTGTGGCTGCAGAGGTGGCCGCCGCGGGCCGTCACCTGAGTGTTTGCTCTGGTGGCGCAGGGCCGTCTGTGGCCACGCTGGAAACGCAGTGTCCTGGCCGTGTTGGAGGGGAGATGTGCAGGCAGCTTTAAGGCATTTTAGTTTAAGAAAGGAGCTGAAATCAGGTATGTCGGAGTCTGCCTGTCACCTCGGTGTTCTGCTGGATGGAAGACGGCCCTGGGAGCACAGGCCATTGTCCTCCAGCACCCGTCCACTGTCCAGACAGCGAAGCGCAGCACCCCTGCCCTGCCTAGCGCCTCCCCCCGGGCCTGTCACCCCCCACACACACCCATCACCCCACCACCATACCCATCACCCCACACACACCCGTCACCCCACACACACCCGTCACCCCACACACACCCATCACCCACCACCACACCCATCACCACACACACCCATCACCCTCACACACACCTGTCACACCCACACACACCCATCACCCCCACACACCCGTCACCCCACACACATCATCACCCCCACACACCTGTCACCCCCACACACCCATCACCCACCACACACCCGCCACCCCCCACACACCTGTCCCCCCACACCACACCCACACCCCACACACCCGTCACCCCACACACATCTGTCACCCCCACACACACCTGTACCTCCACACACAACCCCATCACCCCCACACACCCATCACCCCACACACACCTGTCACCCCCCACACACACCCATCACCCACCACCATACCCATCCACCCCACCACACACCCGTCACCCCACACACATCTGTCACCCCCACACACACCTGTTACCTCCACACACACCCATCACCCCCACACACCCATCACCCCACACACACCTGTCACCCCCACATACACCTGTCACCCCCTCACACACCTGTCACCCACCACCACACCTGCCACCCCCACACACCTGTCACCCCCACACACACCCATCATCCCCACATACCCATCACCCCACCACCACACCCGTCACCCCCACACACACCCGTCACCCACACACACACCCATCACCCCACACACACACCCGCCACCCCCACACATGCCTGTCACCCCCACACACCCATCACCCCCACACACATCCGTCACATCCACACACACCTGTCACCCCCACACACACCTGTCACCCCACACACCCATCACCCACCACCCCACCCATCACCACACACACCCATCACCCTCACACACACCTGTCACACCCACACACACCCATCACCCACCACCACACCCATCACCACACACACCCATCATCCCCACACACATCTGTCACACCCACACACACCCGTCACCCCACCACCACACCCATCACCCCCACACACACCCATCACCCCACACACACCCGTCACCCCCACACACACCCATCACCCACACACCACCTGTCACCCCACATACACCCATCACCCCCACACACACCATCACCCCACACACACCCCCGTCACCCCACATACACCCATCACTTACCACCACACCCGCCCCCCCCACACACCTGTCACCCCCACACACATGCATCTGCCACCACCACACCCATCACCCCCACACACACCCATCACCCCCACACACACCCATCACCCACCACCACATCTGTCACCTCCACACACCTGTCACCCCCCACACACACATCTGCCACCACCACACCCATCACCCCCACACACATCCATCACACCCCACCACACCTGTCACCCCACACACACACCTGTCACACCCACACACGCTCATCACACCCCACATACCTGTCACACCCACACACCCGTCACACCCCACTATGCCTGTCACACACACACACACCTGTCACCCCCTACATATCTGTCACCCCCCACACATACCCGTCACACACCCCACACACCTGTCACACTCCTCCACACCTGTCACTCCTACACACACCTGTCACACCCCACCATGCCCATCACCCCCGCACCTGCACCTGTAACCCCTGAGCTACGACACCTCCTTTGCTCACCAAGATGGAGACAGTCGTTCGCATCAGATCACACGTGGTTTCCTGCCACAATGCTGCAGAATCGCGGGCTGCAGGGAAGTGTGTGGATGGAAACTCAGCAGCAGGCTAGCCCAGTGAGCCAGGTGGGCTCTTGCGAGTGGGCTGCCACCTGTGCTCTCCAGCAGCCTCACAGCGTCGCGCCCCTGCCCTCGCCTGCCTTGCCCCCTTCTGTACCACGTCCTGTTCCTCTCTGCGCAAGCCCAGGTCGGCTGTGAGGTCACGACCTCTGAGCCGTAAGGATGCTGATGTCCCCTGGCCACCATCGGTCAGTTGGAGGTGTCCGATCACCACCATCACTAAGTCTTCAGAGCCGGCACTGGGGTCACCTAGGCTGCCTGGGGTGGTGAGGTCCCCAGTGGGTTCCCGACACAGAGGGCAGGAAGGGGGCCGCGGGCGAGCCTCACTCTGCAGATGGCGTCCAGTGCTTCCTGACTGGTAGGAGAGTAAGGAGGAGACTTAGAAACGCAGGACCCTTGGAGGAGGTTCCCTCATGGAGCCCTCCCTGTCGCTGGCTGCTTAGAGGCTTTAGAAACATGGCTTTTTCCCGTGGCTTTAGAATCATGCCCTTCGATCCCAGCAGTTTGTAACCCTGCCCACCACAGGGCTTTGCAGAAACTTGTGGGATTCCTGGGGCTTGCTGAATCTATAGAGTATTTGGATAAGACCATGCTCTTGTGCAGTGAGCTTTTCTGACGATTTGTGGACCAGGGGCCGTGACCAGTGGGAAGGTGCTGAGCTCGGAGCCCCACTCCTGGCTCGAGACTCCTGTCACTTCATCTCGGGTCTCTTCACGCCCTGTGATGGAAATAGGCCCCAATTTATCCTGAAGCTCAGTTGTCTGAATCCCACGTGAAAGCCCAGCACAGCTTGGGTATAGAGACAACCCGTCCAGAAACCACTGGAAGGCCTCAGTGATCTTTAGTCTGAGCTGACACTGTGAACAAATATCCTACCCAGCTTGTTCTCCACGTGCTGGTTCTTTAGTTTTGTTTTTATGTTTTTGAAGAGCTATATCAAGGCTTCTTCAGAAATTAGATTTAGATAGAACATCCCTGGTGGTAGAGTGGGTTAAGAATCTGCCTGCCAATGCAGGGGACACAGGTTGGACCCCTGGGCCGGGAAGGTTTCACAGGTCTCAGGCAGCTGCAGCGTGTGCACCACGACAGCTGGAGCCTGTGTGCCCAGGGCTCATGCTCCGCGACGAGAAGCCACCACAGTTAGAGTGCAGTGCAGCACACTCCATGCGCTGCAATGAAGAGTAGCCCCCATCTCTGCAACTAGAGAAAGCCTGCCTGCAGCGACAAAGATCCAGCATGGCCAAAAATTAATTAATTAATGTTTAAAAGTGTTCTTCTGAAAGAAAAAAGAAATCTAATTTAGATAAACAGAGAAGGATTAATGTTGAGTTTCCAAGCTCTGCCCCACAAGAAGGAAGATGTGGTGAAGTTACTGTGACCATGACTTCACAGCTGGAGAACGAGATCTCCGAGGCCTGCGGGGCCCAGACTAAGCCTCAGTGAGTCTCCTGGTAGAGAGTAATCCAACTTTCAAAGAGGACAGAAACCAACCGGTGTCTGCAGATTGCTGGCTCTGCTGGGGCATTGCCGGGTAGTCGAGGCGCCTGATCGGATCAGATGCCTCACCCCTGGGAAGTTAGAGTGGAGTCAGGGAGAGCAGGTTAAACAGTGTTTAAAATATAAATAACAATTCTGGGAGACAGAGCCGTGCTCTAGATGGCCCCCAGCAGCTGCCGGTGAGTCGTAGAGGCCGGTGAATCCAGGTTTAGGTTCAGGACTCTTAGAGGCCATTTCAGGAGAAGCAGAGATGGAGCAAAGCCGCAGGGGCTGTTGCTTCTCTGCCTCAAGTGGCATCTCTGGGTCACATAGGAAGTGCAGTGTCATCAGCATGGGGGACACATATCCAGCCTTGATTCTGCGTCTGTCAAGTGCAGGCAAGGTCAACTGATAGAACCTCCTCCAGAAACCAGCCTGTGAGACCCTCCTTGGGGAGGGTCCGTGGCCCCCCATGCTGTCCTCAGTCCGGGCGACCTTTCCAGGTGCCAGATGGAAACACAGGGGATCCCCTGCCCACTCCCCTGAGGAGTGTGGGACCCGGCCACACCCCTCTGTGGGCTGCTACCTGAGACCTGAGACGGGATCCACGGGGCCGGAATCATGGGACCTGAGACCTGAGACGGGGTCCGCGGGGCCAGGGTCGTGGGACCTGAGACCTGAGACGGGGTCCGCGGGGCCGGGGTCGTGGGACCTAAGACGGGTCCACAGGGCCGGGGTCATGGGACCTAGGACCTGAGACTTGAGACGGGGTCCATGGGGCCGGGGTCGTGGGACCTGAGACCAGTCCACAGGGCTGGGGTCGTGGGACCTGAGACCTGAGACAGGGTCCGCTGGGCCGGGGTCGTGGGACCTGAGACGGGTCCGTGGGGCTGGGGTCGTGGGACCTGAGACCTGAGACGGGGTCCACGGGGCCAGGGTCATGGGACCTGGGACCTGAGACGGGGTCCGTGGGGCCAGGGTCGTGCGACCTGAGACCGGGTCTGCGGGCCGGGGTTGTGGGACCTGAGACCAGTCCGCAGGGCTGGGGTCGTGGAACCTGAGACCTGAGACGGGGTCCGTGGGGCCGGGGTCGTGGGACCTGGGACCTGAGACCTGAGACAGGTCCGCAGGGCAGGGGTCATGCGGCCTGAGGCCTGAGATGGGGTCCGCGGGGCTGCTCGTTTTCGTGGCCACCAGGGGCATGGCGTCATTACAGAGTCAATTAGAGTGCGTGCGTGCCGGTCCTGTTGATTTGATTTAGAGCGAGGAAAGCTCCAGTAATGTGCAATTACAAGAAACTTAATGGCCCTTTATACTGAAGGCAACTTCCATGGCACCTAATATACTTTGATGAATTACTCATTATGTGCAGTGTTGGAATAGTTTCTATAAAGATTAATAATTGGATAATCAATACAAAAATTCAATCTTGGTTTTTGCTTTTTTCCTACTCCAGGGTCAATATGTCCTGAAGATTATGGGACCTGTCTCATTTGCCCGAATTTTCTGCCTCCCTGCTTCACTCTCTTTCCGATGTTTTCCAAATTAGGAGTTTACACATCGATTACCAAGTTGGTGTTGCACTTTTTTCTTCATGCCTTCTGTGGTGGTTTTTTTTTTCCTGTCCAAATCTTTATGGATCTGCTCTTTATGGAGTGAGCAAACAGGTTCTGCTGTTAGTGGGTTTTGTCAACCCGCAGGTACAGTTGACCCTCCAGGTGGGCTCGTGCCGTGAGGAGGTCGGGGGTTAGCTGGCGAGGCTGGCCACGGGACTGCATGTCCGGGTCACCCTGTGTGAGCTGGGCCCGAGCTGAGGTGGGGACGCAGGCAGACATGACGGCCTGGGGCCGGTGAGATTCAGGAGGGACTCTGGAGCCAGGAGGTTGGGCATGCTGCCGTATAGCGGCCGTGCCTGCACCCTCGGAGACAAGGACATCCACCCCTCTGTGCCCAGCATGGGGGGCTAGGGGCTCCAAGGCCATTAGTTGACACTGAACTAGGGGCATAACCCAGTGAACAGGCGAGAGGTCCATGCCAAGCCCCTGCCACCAGCCTCGCCCCCCAGTGAGCAGCCAGAAGCTCTTAGCTGTCCGTCCATGGGCTGCCCGGGGTCTGCAGCACAAAACCTCTTCTCAGTGATTTGAACGATAGTTTAGAATATTCTAAAGGTGAGGAAAACGTGCTTTTCTGTCCACAGGGACATGGGCGTGGACTTCAGCACAGCAGCTCTAGAGACTTCTCTTCTGTGGCACCCAGAAGGTTTCCTGTCTGCCCCCCAGCCAGCCCAGGGCTCCCTAGACGTTCGTGGGTGCGAACTGAGTCCCTGGCGTCTGCTTAGCATGTCCGGTCCCTGGGATCTTGTTAGAGTGTTCGGTGGGCCTGGATGGGGCTCGGGGTCTGCCACAGGCGGCACAGCGTCCCTGGCTGGCAGGAGCTCCGGGCCTGGGCCAGGCAGGGGAGGTGGCCAGTCCGAGCAGGGTGGGGTGATGGCCCAGTAGGGCACAGGCCCGTGTGTCACTGGTCATCGTAGGATGGCGGATGCTGGGTCTGCCTGTCCCCAGCTTCCTTCTGACCCTGGTGCTTGGTCATGAAAGGGGACAAAAGGACTGCGTGCGGGTCCCTGGCCCCTTACAAGGTTCCCCGCCGTGGGGGAGGGGACAGCGGCAGTCACCCCTCTGCCCTGTGTTGCCTTCAGACGCAGTCCTCTCATCGGCCATGTGCGGACGCAGTCAAACCAGACAGACCTACTGCTGATGCTCGGGGGGCTGAGGGCTTAGTTCAGGGTCACGGTTAGCTTTGAGGCAGGGTTTCTCTTCCTGTGAACCCATGTCTCCGGAGCTTCCTTCATTGGCAGCGTCTTTCGACCAAAACTGGTGCCAGCTGAGAGGTCATGGATCCTGCACCGGATGGTCCTAAGAGCCCCAGACTCGGAGCAGGCACCTCTGACCTCACTGACCGCCCCCCTCCCCCCCGGCCCCACAGAGAAGGACTGGCCCCATGCTGACTGTCGCGGGTCCAGGGGTGCCCGCAACCGGGAAGGGGGCCCGAGCTCCCTAAGCCAGGGACAGGGCACGCCTGCCAAAACCACAGCGGCTCCTTGTCGAGGTCTATTTGTTTAATTTTACTTTTTAATTAAACGGGTCTCTTAATTGTTTTTATTTTTCCAACTTTGTTAATTGTCAGCATAGGAACTTCATCACTGGGGCAATGTGTTCCCCAGTGGCACAAAGCAGGCCCGGGAAAAGTGCTTGTTGGTGGTTTAATGACCCCAGTGAGTAATGCGGAGCGAGCTTGGCACAGCTAGAATAATGGCCCAGGTCACATGGAAGGCGTCCACCGCACACACCAGCGGGAGGCCAGGGGCGAGCGGGGACCCTCCCGTCACGTGGCCCCCACTCCCCACGGACGCTGCAGTTTCCACACGGGCCGTTTGCATTATTTGGAGTATTCAGGCTAAATGAGGAAGTGGCCATGGAGGCAGGACAATTATTCTGTTTTAATGGCTGGCAGCCCCGCGTAACAGAGGTGCCTGTCAGGGCCAACCCGCATCCAGCTGGGAGGGTCATGTTTTATTAAAACCGTGACTGTTGTCATCCAGCCCCTCTGCCATCCCATTCTCTCCTTCCAAAAATAGCAGGCCCCGTGGCAGTGGCTTATTATGATTAAAAAGATAAAAATAAGTGAAGGCTGAAATAGGTCCAGGACACCCGAGGTAACACGAGAACTTACTTTTTAATGAAACTTGAGAAACTGTTTTATTTTCCACTGCCTCACAAAGCATCTCTGGAAAAAAAGAAAAAGTGAAGAATGATTTTAGTGCTGTTGCAACTCTGCATTTTCAGAATTACGGCAGTTGTGATGCACACGTGGCAAAAATCACCGTTTTCAGTCCAGAGTCTTACAGGGCGGCACCTCCTCAGGGAGGGAAAGGGGCTGCGGGTGGACCAGACATGGTCACGCTGGACCTGGGAGACTGCCCAGTGCCCACCTGTGAGGGAGGTGGACTTGCCACGAGGTCGCCTCTTCTCAGGAAACTGAACACCCACACAGAGCCACACCTCATGCTTCCTGCACGGGGCACACACTCCCCTGGTGCCTCTGCTCTCTGAACTGTGGCCTTAACCGTGTTGAATCATGGCTTAGCTCAAGTCCACAGAGACAACCGAGTGTGCCTGCCTGTATCCAGTGCAAATGGGGACACATCCATCCCATCGGTGACGGAATCAGGAGTGAACGTCCTTATGTCTGCAAGGACGCACAGCCACCAGAAAGGGCTTCCTTACCCAAGAATCACTAGGTTTGCAGGCAAGCACAGCAAACATGATCCGGAGACTTCCTAGAAGTTAGTTCCTTAAGAATAGATTCGGCTGAGACATTTCTGCTTCCGTCCACCTAAATTATCATCCTCTTAAGTTACTTACATACTAACTTTAGCCAAAGGTGCATTTTCTGGGAAAGTTAGCAAATACTTTTTTAAATTATCTTTTAGTTATAGGAATGGGAAAGAATATCCTTCCTGTTTTGCTTTGCTCTTCAGAAAGCTATTTTGGCTTTCCCTTAAAAATAAGAATGATTTTGATGACTTGTCCTCTAGAAGGATGTGCGTTTTTCTACCCCTTGGAGGAAGATGGAGTGAAGAAGTAATAGTTGCTCTTGTGCCGTATACTTACTTATGTGCTGTATTTAATTTGATCATGAGCTTTGATGGAAAGTCATGGGATCTCGTACGGCATGGGGTGGTGCGTTCGCGCTGAGATGGGGACAGAATTCTGTGGGAACCCCTTGGGGGAGTCACCAAGACTTTCTTTGTTTCTTATATTGCTCTTGTCTAAAGGACAGTGATGCTCTAAAGAACTAGTTCTCTTCGTTAAAAAAGCAACATCACAGCATGTTGTAAAACCAGAAATGGAAAAAAATGACAGTGTCCCTGCTGGGCTGACTAGTTTGCTAAGTAGCAGTAGATAAATACTGTCAGTTTTTAAAAATCCATAGTACAATTCGATTCCTTATTGGAACGTAACTATCAAAAAAGAGAAAGATGTTTTAAAGTGTATTGTATGTAGTTAGGTATGTAATTTGGAGAAGGAAATGGCAACCCAGTCCAGTATTCTTGCCTGGAGAATCCCATGGACAGAAGGGTCTAGCAGGCTACCATCCATGGGGTCACAAAAAGTCAGACACGACTAAGTGACTAACACACACACAGGTATGTAATTAGGCATTATATCAACAAATACTTTTTTTTTTAATTGACACAAAAGTATTATTTGTAAGGCATGGTCTTTATCTGAGTAAGTTAACTTGAAAGCAAGGATTAAACCGTGAGGCAAGGTTAACATTGCTGAGCTAGATTGTTACTCTCTGAGCCCAAACCCAGGCCTGAGAGACCAGGAGATAGCTGTGTGAAGACAGCCGGAGGCTTCTGGCACCTGCTTCTCCTGGCCCTTCCTGCCCCGTGCCTGCAGCAGGAGGGCAGAGCCCGCCGCCCGTGCGAACAGGCCACTGTCCTGCGTGTCACTGAGCCCATGTCCAGCAAGAGCCCAGCAACACTGCTGGTGTCTGTGACCCACTCAGGGACGTGGCGATGTCATTAACCTGAGAAACCTACACGGGTCCTCTTCTGACAGGACAGGGATCCACGCGGGACATCAGGAACGTGGAAACTGAGAGCGGAGGGGCCGGGCCCACGTCCCGTCTTGTGTCTCGTGGTTGAACCCAGACTTCTCAGGGGCTTTAGAACAGGGCGGCCGCCCCTCACACAGCTGGTCAGGTTCTCTCTTACCGGTAGTCGGTAACTGAAAGTTCCCCGGAAGGCACTCGAGCAGCTCTGCTCCCTCTGCAGAGGCCAGAGGCGAGGCTGATGGGGCCTCCTCAGCCGCTGTCCCGCTGCGCGGACACAGACCAGACCCCAGGGCCTCCCAGCGCAGGCTGCGGTGAGCCAGCCCACGGTGAGGCGACCGCTGTGTCTCCTGCCCTCCTGGTCCCGTCCACAGCGATCCGAACAGTGATCACCCCAGGGGGCTGGGAGACACCGCGTCATGCCTCGCCTATCCCCGGCACAGGGAGCTCGAGTCCAGGAGGGGTCTGTTCTCCATCTGACAAGACTGAGTTGGCGATTCACGGGGCGGAAAGGGCCTCAGGCACGCCCATGCCTTCATAGCAGGACCTGCAGGCCCCAGGGAGCAGGCCGCTCCCTCGGGGAGCTGGAGGCCAGGTGAGGACGCCCAGCGGCCTGTGCAGCCCTGGCCCCACTGCACTCTGTGTTCTGACTCTGACCACGTGCCGTCCTGTATCTCCCGGGGTCTCGGGAACCTGCGGGTGTCAGGACCCTGGGTTTTCCATTGTACTCATTCTTTCCTCTCTCAGAGCAAAGTGATACTACTATCACCGTGTTCAAAGTCCCGATTTATTCTAGAGTCAAACCCAGAAGCACACATATTGTGTCTTCACTTAGGGTAGGAAGTGGGGCACTTGGTGATAAAGTCTCGGACAGATAAGGTGGGGATGCTGGCGATGAGGAGCCACCTCGGGGCCACAGGAATGAGAGGTGATCATAAGCAGGAGGGACGTGTGGATGGTGGGCAGCTGCCACTTGGATGTCAGACCTTAAAACTGGGTAGAGCCTGCTGGAGCTGCAAGAAGCCTGTCTGGCTGGGAGCAGCTCTCGGAGCCCCTGCCTGTCGGCACCATGCGCAGGCACCACTGCGGGGGCGGGGTGCTGTTTCTGAGGCCCCTCCTGGCCTTGGACCCGCACCCACAGCGAGGGGCACCTGCAGGCTCGGCTGCCTGCAATGTGGGAGCCGGGGCCAGCTGCCCACGTGCAGCTCCTCCAGGTCAGGGGAAATGGTCAGCACAGAGACCCTGTGGATTCCTTGGTCGCCTGCAACGTCTCTCCCTTAAAAAAAAAAAAAGTTTCTAAAGCACAGAAAAGCAATACAGGAAAAACGAAAGACAAAGTCTTTCTGGCTCAAACAGTGCACTGTGTGTGTATGTGTGGTGGTGGGTGGGTGTGGATTTTTTGTTTTGAAAACATGCCGTGGAAAAGGAGACGAAAGACTGTGGCCTCGGCCTCTCTGGCCTCTGTGTTCTGAGCACCTTGCGGGTGAGGACGGTGAGGGTCAGGGGCAGAGAGGGCCTGGCGGGGGCCAACCCTGCAGGAGGGCGAGCGAGCAGGGCTTTGCCAGCCTGGCTGCCAGGGTCCCTGCCCCTGTGTGCGTCTCGCCAGCCTTTCCGACTTTCATAGTCAATACTGAGAAAGAGCAGGTCACGCGGCCCCGTGGAGCCCAAGGGAGCAGTCTGGAAGCTTCCAGACCCGTGGTGTGTGCAGGTAGGGAGGGGCGGCCCCAGGCTGAGGTCACCAGGTCAGGGTCTCAGCTTCTCACCTTCTCTCAGGGGCCAGGATGGCTGAGCCTCCCCACCTTTACCTCCATAGGATTGCTGCAGGATAATACACATGCAGGGGCTTAGAAACTAACCGTAGGAGTTGGGTAAATAGTTTGTTCATTCCTTATGATCTGTCTTGAGATCTGTAGTTGCATTCAGAAACCAAGAATTCAGAAACGTGGGAACGTTTACTTAAAGGTCAGACGTTGAAAGGAGAGAAATATGTAAAAAACTACTCAGACTCACGATTCCTTTTAGGTTTGCTCTGTTCTGAAGATAGTCACACGGAGCCCACGGGGGAAACCGCAGGGACAAGCCGCGGCGTTTCAGCACAACGGGAGGCTCTGATGCCAGCTACTCTCACAGCAGAGTCAAAAGAAAGCCAAATAGTTTACTTTAAAAGGACTTTTCACATTATTAGTGACTTTGCACACTCGTTTATGAATAGCAGAGACATCTTTCTATGGTTTCAGGAAGGATATAGTTAACATTTACCAATGTCAGTCAAGTACAGGTGAAAACTATGTGCTTTGTACATGTTAGTTTTGGTATTTTTTTTTAAATGTAACTTCCTTTTCACTCAATCCCATATTTATATAGAGAGGTGGGTTTGTGTGTGGGCATCAGATACACACATCCTGCGTCTATATCCCAGATTAAAACAACAATTCAAACTGCCACATAAGTTTTAGGAAAAAAACAATAGTTTCCACCTCAGGAGCATTTTAGAGAAAAATTAAATATAAGGGAAAAAACCCTTCTTATTAAATTGTGGTATAACAGCTCACCACATCCTGTTGCAGGGACATCTGACGTGAGACACAGCAGAGGTTCCTCTTTCAGGTCCCTCACGATCCGGGAGGGTCACATGTTACCTGCAGTTCAAAATACTTCTGTAAAGAAAAAAAACCTCTGTGTCGGTGGAAAAGCTGAATAAGAAGGTGGAAATTATCAGTAGAGAGAAGACATTGTAGGAAACCGTAGGTGTCTTTGGCACAACCATATCAAAGAAAGAAAGCCACCCCCGAAATAACCCACACGGAGCCCCGGGGCTGGGCCTGATGGGGGCTCGGACCCATGACCTCATGGAGGGAAGATAGGAAGTCGTGGCCAGGAGGACCGGGGCCGGGACCCTGTGCTCCACTTCCCACCCTCTGTCGGGGCCCCTCCACCTCAGCCCTACCCTGACCTGGTCTTTCTTTATCCATCTGTGAAATGGGGCCATCATGGCTTCCCTGCAGGGCTCCTACCCAGACTGTGTCTGTGGAAGGGAGTGAGGTCTGAGCGCCCACCCTCAACCCCGGGGACCCTTGTGGGAAGCGTCATCCACCGGGGGTTGCTGGTCTTCCACCTTTACTTTGGGCAGCATCCTGGCTCAGGCCGCAGTGCTCAGGGAAGATGCAGGAGGATGTGTGTATAGGGGAGGGGGGTGGGTAGTTCTTGCGTCTGTTCCTAAGAGGAATGAAACACTGTGACCCCAGCCTGCCCTTTCCAGTCGTGGACAGCACTGGGTCCAGCCAACAACTTGTCGACAGGGGGCTCATCAGAGACCCCAGCTGACGGCGATGGGCAGGAGCTCTGCTTCCACCCTGGCCCCTGTGGCTCTCCTGGGGGCTGCCCACGGGACCAGGCCTCGCTCAGAGCAGAGCCCTGCACTGGCCTCCTGTCTGGGCCCAGCATGTCCGGGATATGCCTCTTCACTACACCCCCACCCCCACCACGGCACCCCCTTAAAGGTTCAGGTGCCCCAGTAGGCAAAAGGGGAAGCCCACCGCTGAGGTTTCTTCCCCTTTTATCTCATCAAACAGATGTTATTTTTCCTGTGGTCTCTCTAACCCTGAGTAAAGATTCTCAGCTACTCCACTGACTGCCTTACTAACCCTCAGAGCTCCCTCCCAACCCCTCACTTTTACCCCTCAGATGGGGAAAAAAATGGAAACAGTGACAGGTTTTCTTGGGTTCCAAAATCACTGTGGACAGTGACTGAAGTCATGAAAGTAATAGATGCTTACTCCTTGGAAGAAAAGCTTTGACAAACCTAGACAGCATTAGAAAGCAGAGACATCACTTTTCAGAAAAAGTCCATATAGTCAAAGCTATGGTTTTTCCAATAATCATGTACTAATGTGAGAATTGGATCATAAAGACAGCTGAGTGCCAAAGAATTAATGCTTTTGAACTGTGGTGTTGGAGAAGACTCTTAAAAGTCTTTGGACAGCAAGGAAATCAAACCAGTCAATCCTAAAAGAAATCAACCCTGAATATTCATTGGAAGGACTGATGCTGAAGCTGAAGCTCCAATACTTTGGCCACCTGATGTGAAGAACCGACTCATTGGAGAAGACCCTGATGCTGGAAAAGATTGAAGGCAGGAGGAGAAGGGGACGCAGAGGATGAGATGGTTGGATGGCATCACCGACTGGATGGGCATGAGTTTGAGCAAGCTCCAGGAGTTGGTGAAGGACTGGGAAGCCTGGCGTGCTGGAGTTCATGGGTTGCAAAGAGTTGGACACGACTTAGCAACAACAACATTACCTCTCAGGTCTCTCTCCCAGTTCCAGTCATTATTGCCCATCAGATATTTTTCAGCCATCTATTCCTGATCTTACTAGACTGCTCTGAGATTTCCATTTTCCTAAAACTGGGAAGGCAGAGCTGGATTCTGAGTGGTGTGACTGACCTCCACCCCCACCCCCTTCAGGTGAGGTCGAGCACGGTTCCCACTGTGAAATCTTTGCCTTGAGGCAAGACAGCTGATTTCTGTTCTGGGAGGCAGCTGGCCCCACCACCTCCGTTACCCTTTCTCAGTAGTAGCTGTCACCCAGTGGGAGGGACCCTAACCTGCGTGGCCCCAAACCTGCTTCTTTTCTCGGAAAAGTTTAGGCAGCCCCACCAGGCCCCTGGTCTCGGGTTGCTTTAGGACAAAATGAGGTCACGGTCAGGAAAGCGCGCCGTAAACCGTCGGGTGCCCAGTGAGGACAGTGTGATGGCTCTTCCATGCCCATGCTGCCACAGGGTGCCCGCTGGCCCCTATATGTACGCACCCCCCACCCCCGGCAAGTACGCTCCTCTCTCCCGTACACTCTCTACCATCCGTGCCCCCCTCCAACTCCCCCATCTGCGCAACCCCCCCCCACACATATGGTCTCTACCGGTCCGTGCCCCTCCGCCACCCCCCCATCTGCACTCTCTCCCGCATTTGCGTCCCCTCCACTCCCCACGTACACTCTCTATATGCTCTCTCTCTGTCTCTAGTTGTTCTGCACAGTTGGCCTGGGGCAGAGACACCCTGGGTGCCATTGAGGCCCATCCTGACCCAGACCAGACCTCAGAGAGACTCAGATCCTGTGACTGTCTTTTGTCAGAATGACCTTTCAGGGCAGCGCTTGGGAGAGGTGGACTAGACTTAGTAGACTTAGGAGCACAGAGGCCGAATCTGGAGGAAACAGAGGAGCTGCTGGGCTGGGGGCCCATGTCCCCCCGCCCTCCCTGCCCCAGGCCCTCAGGGACCTGTGAGCCAGGCAGGGGCAAGTGGCCTTACCCGCCTGCCACAGCGCCTGGGCCCAGGTGCACTGGCCGAGGGTCGTGGAGGCAGCTGCCTCCTGTCCAGCATTTCCCGCACAAGGCTGGGGCCATCGGCAGAGGACCTGTGACCACCTGTCAGCCGTGTCAGTCTGGGTGTGTCCCTGTGGGCCGCTGCCCGGCACCCCCACCTCCCACGTGCCCCCTCCTCAGGAGGAGCCGGGCTCCGGGGTCCACAGGGCCAGCAAGTTCTGTTGTCGGTTCCCGTGACACAATTCCTGGTTCCCCACTGTGCTTTATTATTGTTATTCTTAAAAATACTTGGCGGGTAGGGGGGTGTTGAAAAGCAGTTTAGGGAAGGGAGTGGGCTCGGAAACGCGCCCTACTGATTGCTCCGGGAAGCCGCCCTCGGCCCGCCGGGGCCTCGGCAGAAACACATGGTTTATCTGGCGGCAGAGGGGAGCCCGGGCAGTTCCGTGACGCGAGCACGTCCCCACCTCTGAGCCTCCCGATGACATTTCCCATCTGTGCCGTCGGGGGTGGGGGCGGCCGGAGGGAGGTTGCCGGTCCCTCCCGAGGCCTCTGCCAGCTCCGCTCACTTCCTCCCCAGCTGCCAAAAATCACAGGCCGATGGTGGACACGGACGAGGCAACAGAGGTGAAGGAAGAGCCCTGAACAAAGGGAGGCTCAGGCCGGGCAGTCAGCCCTCCTTCCCGACCTGCCCTGAGCCGCCTGGCCACGAGGCCGCAGCAAGGGGCTTGTGCTTCAAGCGGTGCTGTCACGGCCGGGGTTTATCTGTTGGTTTTGCAAATCTGCATGAGTGCAGATGGCGTCCTGCCCTGGGTCAGCCATCAGAACCTGACGCGGGCCCCCGGTCTCAGCCCAAGTGCTGGCCCTGTGGTCACAGCCCCGGGCCTGGGGCAGCCGTGTCCTGCCGGCTCAGGGCTCATTCTCAGGGGACAACTTTTCACAGGCTGAACATAACTGAGTGATGGGATTTCTGGTGTGCACGTAAACTTGCGTGTGGAGTCCTGTCTCTCTGACTCCCTCTCTACTTTTGTTTTCTTACAGTAAATGAGATAATCCGCAATGACCTCTCCAGCACCAACATCCACTCGTAGTTGGCAGCGTGGACCCTCAGAGGCTGCGTGGTGTCTGTCTATTCCACGGTGATGACTCTGAGTCAACAAATTGAATCCACACCTGGTACCACTGGGAGCTTCCGCCGCAGTGAAGGCGCAGGTCACTTGTGCAAAGTAGCCCAAGGAAGGAAGGACCGATCCCTCTTCTGAAGGAAAGTCACCTCAAGAAGGAAATGAAAGTGGGTGGGTGGGGGGAGCACGGAAGACAGACCTCGTGACACTGCCCTCGTGGCCTCGGCCCGACATGGCGGCCTGATCCCAAGCCGCGCCCTTCAGGCACGCTGGATTTTTCAGTGGAAGTGCCTTATTTCAGCAGACCGCAGCAGCTGGGCACTGTGGAATCAAGCACTGACATGGCTACAGGAGGGCATTTGTAGGAGCAGAAGCTATAGGACGTTTCATCACGAGGCTTTATCCTTTGTATAAATTAAAAGAATACTGGAGGACTGGGCATTGTGAGGAAACCCTACCATGCTTCCTACTTTCCCACCTCTTCCTGGGCTGTGACATACAATTCTGTTGCCTTACTCAGCGCGTTTCAGAACTGCTCCAAAGTGTCATCTCAGATCTCGTGACTACCTTCCCTCCCCTGTGTTACTCAGACCATAGGGTTGTTCATTGTAGCATGTTAGGATTTTGTTTTTAATCTGGCTTCAAACATAGCACAGGTAAGTTGAATAGCACAAGATAGGTTACTGGACAAAAAGAGAAATCTCTCTGTCTTGGGATAGGTCTTGCATTTGCATGTGTGTACATATATAGGCATATATTTATGGTGAACATAACCGACGTGGTGACATTCAGTCTCCACCCAGCAAGGGCGTCCGTGTCAGCAATAATCAGTATCCGTTTTGGAAAATACACCGGAGGCTCAAGATCCAGCTCCCCATAGCCACATCCGTGGGGGCGACCCCCGGCCCCAGGAGGTCTGCGTCTCGGGTCTCCTGCAGTTAACCAAGCACTTTAGAACCAGGAGAGGTGCATCCATGATATCGGCTATTACACCAAATGGCAGAATTGGAAAGGAACTGTAAATAGTGTTACAGAAGGAGTGTAATATATTTGTTCCGCTGTAAGATCATTCTTTCACAAAAGCCTTGTAAGTGCTTCATCTGAGGAAACCATTACCAAAAACAGCGTTTTACTATGTGGTGACTGTAGTGTTTCCAGACTAGTTACTGTTAACATAGGTTAGTGTGAGCTTTACTACTGCATTTTGTACCCATAACAGCTTATTACGCGTTATTGCTAGCCGTGACCTGTTGTTTCACATAACCAAAAAGCATGGTTTAATGAAAACACGTTTAACCTGATAACTGTGCCTTAGGAACTCATGCCCCCTGCTGGAATGTGGACGAATTGCACCCTCGGGGGAGGCGACACATCCTGTCACCAAACTCAAGTGTTTCAGTTGGGAAGGCGCTCTCCCACGGAAAGAATTATTTTTAAAATGTTGTTCTGTACGACTATGTCTTACTTGTTTTTTAAGTCACAGAAATGAAATCCTGAAAGCCATATTTGTAACATTTGCACATTACTGTGAAGAGCTGACAGTATATGGCTTCCTGTACATAGCGCCCCCCAACCCCGCCTGGAGCCCTGTCCTGCATTTAGCCTCCTAGGAATTGCATGAGACGTTTCTCGGGAGACCGTCCTACAGAAAGGAGATGTTTGATACTGTGTTAGCTCTCTTTGTAGGTAGAAAATAGATCCAATAAAGCAATATTTTTCTCTCTTTTTTTTTTTGCTGGACCATCTTAGTCGGACTGTGAGTCATTCCATGCATGGAAAAATCTTCTTTGTTCCTAAGCGTGTTTTCTGCTGTAGGTCCGTGTGCTTGTGTTTGTAGAAGGGCTTCCCATCGTCCAGCTGCACGTGTGAGGCGTGTTCTCGCCTCCTTACACGTCAGGAAGGCCACCCTGGGAGGCGTGGATGTTAGTGGCGTCCCCAGTGCTTAGATGGCATGTCAGAAATGATTCTCCAGGCCCCGTGGAGAGGACCTCCGCTTCTGCCAACATTTCTGTCTGGAGGCAGAGCCAGGTGAGACCTCCCACACTCATACGTGACCTGCCATCACCTTCACAACGAGGCCTGTGGCCGCCTGGCTTGGCTGTCTCCTCCTCTCCCCCACCCACATCCCCTACTTCGGGCTCCGGTGGGGACTGTCAGCAAGTTGTTCTAAGACAAGGGAGACACCAGGAACTTCCAGGGGACACTCCAGGGCTCAGTGCACTGAATTGCGGAGATACTGTTTTGCATTCAGGTCTTTCAAACTCAAGAATTCCTGTTTCTTTGGCCAGAAGGTTTACAGATTGCAGTGTATGTGTGTGTTAGTCACTCAGTCGTGTCCAACTGTGCGTCCCCATGGACTGTAGCCCACCAGGCTCCTCTGTCCATGGAATTCTCCAGGCAAGAATACTGGAGTGGATAGCCATTCCCTTCTGCAGGGGATCTTCTAAAATCCTAGAAAAATCTCATCGATGGAGTTAGCAAGAGTCCGTCCCACCCAGTTTCTGTCCTGTCTGAAGGGAGCCCAGCGGTAACGCCCACAGGAGCTCAGGGAATCGAAGATGCATGGGTCGGCTAAGGTGGGGGAGGACTGTGGGAGGTGACACTCGGCCGGCGGTCAGCATGGGGTAGCCTCGAGCCTGGGACTCCGCTGGAGAGCTGGGTCCCAAAGCACATCCCAGAGGCCACAGGGCACACAGGAGGTCACAGCTCATGTCCACCTCTCTGAAGGACGTACTGGAGGCCGTTAGTTTCAAAATGAGTCTCTATAAGCCCACCCCCACTCCCAACAATGGCATTTTATATTCCAGAAATGAAAACCTTTATAACAATGGTTTCTGCAAAAGAGGCTGAAAAAGTGAAAGTGAAGTTTCTCAGTTGTGTCCAACTCTGCAACCCCATGGACTGTAGCCCGCCTGGCTCCTCCATCCATGGGATATTCCAGGCAAGAATCCTGGAGTGGATAGACATTTCCTTCTCCAGGGGATCTTCCTGACCCAGGGATCAAACCCAGGTCTCCCACATTGCAGGCAGACTCTTTACCATTTGAGCCACCAGGGAATCCCTCAAAGGAGGCTGGGCCTCTGCAAATACCCATTTACTTAGTTTTCATTCCTTTCATGTTGCTTTTGAATAAGAAGGAAAGCATCCCACCACTTGTTTCTGGCAGGCAGCTACCGTGCTTTGCTCAGGTGTGTAGACCTGGAGGCCAGGGGTCACCTCCCAGACGCTCCCTCACTGTCCTGGGTGACCTTGGCCCTTCAGGAACCTGGGCAGGTGCAGCCTGGGAGCCGCTGACTTGGGACACTCAGGGCAGCCTCATGGGGGCATCTGCTGACTTCCCCCTCCTCTCCTCAGGCTTCCCGTGGCTACAGCCTTGCCCCAGCCCGAGACAGTGTGAAAAAACCTGATAGACATCCAATTTCTCCTTGTAGCCAGGGCAACCCAAGCAGAACTCGCCGGAGTTCTGGGAGACCCCTCTCTGTCCGAAAATGTCCCCTGATCCCTGCAGCCCCCACCCTGTCACACAGACTACCCACCCCACCCCAGGACGTGTGGGCCCACCCGTTTCAAGGAGGGGCCGTGGGGCAGCTGCTTCTGCCAATGGCCAGGGTGCAGGGCCCCGGCTGACGACACTGCAAGGAGGGGTTTATGCACCCTTTCATTACATATTCCTTCAGAGACAGGCTCCATGTTGCAATAAACTGCTTGAGTTGTTTGGAAAGGAAAGACAGAGAAGACAGGAGCAGTTGAAGCTGAGGAAAGCAGGGCCAGATGTAGGGAATCCACAGAAGATGAGATGAGCTGCTTTCAAGCATATAACCGGGATTTAGTGCATTCACAGTGCTGAGATACCTCAACTTCCTTCACCCCAAAAGGAAACCCTGCACCTGTGAACAGTCACTCCCCACCCCCTCCTCCAGCCCCTGGGAACCACGATAATTCTGCTGTGTGAATCTGTGTGTTCTGGACACTTCTTGTAAACTGACTTGAACAACATGGCCTCTTTCATGGGGACTTCAAGTTCATCCACATAATGGCCTTTATCAGAGCTTCATTCCTTATGGCCTAATACTGTCCACTCTGTGGATAGACCACACCGTGTGTCCATCAGGCAATGGACATCTGGGCTGTACCCACCTTTTGGTGACTGTGAGTAACACTGTTGTGAACATTCGCATATGAGTTTTTGCTCCAATCCCTGTTTTCAGTTCTCCAGGGGAACGCCTAGGAATGGAATTCCTGGTAAATTGGTAATTGTGTGTTTTACTTTTTGAAGAACTGCTTTCCCTTGCTCAATTTTTAGATTATCCATCCCTGAGACAGACTCTGGATCACTAACCTAATTTGGAATCACATATGTGAAGCACATCATATTTATACTTCTTTATGCCAAAAAAATTAAGTTAGCGCTAAGATGACTAAGTGCTCGTTTATGCCCCAGCAGAAGGCAGCTCCTGCATGTCTGCCTCCAGCCTCCTGGGTGGAGTCAACCCGCCCTGGTCCTGCCAGTGAACTGGGGCCTTGCTGTGCATCTGAGTCACTGAGGTGGTGCCAGCCAGGCCCCAGATCACACGTGTCTGTACTTCACACGTACAGACGACAAGAGCAAGAAGAGAGCCTCACGGAGGCCACGCTGCCGCACCCTGTTTCTGAAAGAGCCGAGCTGCTGCAGGCGTCTCGCACGACGACCTCCCTGCTGATGTGCGCCAGCCTGCCCGCAGAGCCGCACACACATGCTCTCACACACACACTCACACACACACACACACACTCACACACACACACACACACATACACAGAGACATGCACACACACCCAGACATGCACTCATTCACTCACATACACACTCATACCCAGACACATACACACATACTCACACACAGACACCCACCCACACACTCATTCACTCTCACACACACACATATACTCATACCCAGATACACACACACCCAGACACACACACACTCATTCACTCACATACACACACTCACATATACACACACACATACACACCACACACACATACTCAAACACACTCATATCTACATACACATACCACACTCAAACTCACACACTCACATTCACACATACCCCGCAGAATCTTCCGTCTCTAGCAGCTGCCGTCTTTTGGAGGCTGTGACCACAGGATTTAAGTGTCACGACCTCCACACTGCTGCAGGGCTGCAACTCATGGTCAAGACTTGATAACGAGGGCGCTTGTCCTCAGCTGCCATTCCTCCTTTTTTTCCCAGAGGAAAAGCACTGATGAGCATCTGTTTAGGGGAAGGTTAAGCCCCAAGTGGGAGGTGGGAGCTGGGGCCTCCACACCCCTGCCCTCATGTGCGTGTTGGGTCTCCTGTGCTTGGGGTCAGCTGGGCT
Organism: Cervus canadensis; assembly: GCF_019320065.1. NCBI lineage: Eukaryota > Metazoa > Chordata > Mammalia > Artiodactyla > Cervidae > Cervus > Cervus canadensis. The sequence continues at coordinate 17,729,815 of NC_057408.1, read as the reverse complement.
TCAGGATCTGTGGGTTCACAGTTCTCATCTAAGTGGAGCAGTTCAGCCACAACCTCTTCCAGTGTCTCTGCCCCTCTGGCCACAGCTCTGATCACACACCCGAGGCCGCACAGAGTCATCCACAGTTCACAGCACTCACTTCTGCAGACTTCTCCTGCTTCATCTTCCGTAGCTTTTTGTGCTTCGTCCTCTTCGGAGGCATCTAATTGCTGTGACTCAGGGTGCCTTCAGCCCCGACGCTACGGCTTTCAATACAAGTCTTTTTTGGGCACGTCACTCTGCCCTCTGACTCCTTGCATGTGTGGGAGACAGTTATAAAAACTGCTTTTATATCCTTGTTTGATAACTCCATGATGGGTGTAATTTTTAGTTGATTTTCATCTCATCTGGGTTGCATCTTCTACCGGTTCTCTCCAGGGTCAGAGATCAAACATGAATTTTTGCCTCACTGAGCATGGGTCATGTTCTGTGTTCTTATGAATGCTTGTTCTGGGGAGCAGTTAAGTCACTTGGAAAGATTTGATCCTTTTGGGTCTTCCCAGGTTATAAATGTTTGACGGAACCAGAGCAACACATGGTCTGTGGCTAATTTTTCCCACTCTCAGAGCAAAACCCTCTGAGGATACTCCCTAGTGTCCTGCGAAGTATGGGGATGTATACACACCATGCATCAGCCTGGCGTGGTCTCCGAGTATTTCTCCCTGTAATCCTTTAGGACTCTGCTCTTCACCAGACCTGAGGGGACTCCCTCCTGCACCTGCGTGCATGAGGCCTCAGCCATGCGGGTCTCTGAGCACCGCCTCTGGGTGGCTCGCTCCTCAGGGTAATGCTTCGACTCTTCTGGCAGCCGTGTGGCAGTCCCTCCAGCCCCAGCTCCTCACTCCGTGAGGTTCTGCTGGGGTTGCCTCACCACACACGGCCTGGAAGCACCCCGCAGGCCATAGGCTAGGCCGTCACAGGGTCCCCCCTCAGAGTCACTGTTCTTCACTGCCTGATGGTTAACGCTTAATACGTTTCATATATTTTTCCCATTTTTTCACTCTTGTCAGTGGAGGGTAAATTTGGTCCCTGTTAGCCCATCTTGGCTGAAAGTAGGTGTTCTGATGCTTGATTTTTCAAAGCCTCTTTGGTAGGCCAAATTTTAGTCAGAGAAGTAGTCAGTCTTCCATTTTCCCTGTGTTTTATATCATATAACAATAATGCTATTCACGTAAAAGCTGCATGTCTAGCCAAGAGTGACTTGCGATCACCAGATATGCCTTGGGGCCCCATATAATTTTAATCGGAAGGGAAAGCGTCAAACAGAGGCTGAAAAACAGCTTTCGCTGCCAGATATGCTTTTTACCTGGAAGAAGAACAAAGGAATCCCAGGGAAGAGACAGAGGTTTTCATGGAACAGAGGTTCTCAAGCAACAGAGAAGAATGACCGTGTCTGTGTTCAGGTGGTGATGTGGCCCCCGCCACGCATGGCCCCCTGCCCTGCTGTCCCTGGGACAGGAAGACAGGAGCTCACAGCCACGGCCTTACCCGGGTCAGAGCCGCTGTCGGGCTCGTCCCAAACCACACACACCCAAGACTGACGGGGCTGTCAGAGCATCCAGCATTACACCGGGAAACAGTGGTTGCTGAGCTTCATGGACACAGCCACCTTCTGTGCTTTCATGTTCTGTACCTGGACATGTATCAGCTGCCGCTACCTTAACGTGAGATCTGGAGCAATTAGACATTAATGATATTTGACTGGTTCAAGTTCACTTGTAGACTTTCTAGTGGGAAAGGGGTTTGTGAGCAATTTAATTCCTTAAAATAAGAATGAATGCAAACAGTGTTAAGGTCTTTGGGAACATTTGTTGTTTGCATGCAAATAAGGCTGCTAATTATGAGATTTTTTTTCCTATTCATTGTAGTAGGCCCAGCAGGACTTAGACTTGAAAATATACCATTAGCAATCAGCCCCTGTAACTACATGTACTTGAAAGGAATAAGGTAAAAAAATTTAAAGTATACCCTCTAAATCCAAATTTCTCACTAATCTCTATGCACTCTATTTAATCTAGATAATAAGAGTACATGGACATTTCCTGGCTGTCCAGTGGCTAAGACCCTGCGCTTCCACTTCAGGGGGCAGGGGTTCAATCCCTGATCACGGAACTGGGACCCCACAAGCCTCACAGTGCAGCCGAAATAAATTAAAAAATAATAAAAAGAAACAGTACATGGACTCATGTATGCAATTCAGACACTTTCCCAAGTGATTTTCAAATGTGCTCTATGTCATTTGCTCCTCAAAGCCATTCTGTGAGGGAGGGGGCAAGACAAATCAAACCCCCAGTCAACAAGTAAAGTTCCTGAGGCCCCAGGGGAAAGTGCTTCTGTTACTGTGGGGCAACAGGCTTCTGCTTTGAGGATAAAGAACCTGGCATCCATCTACCACCCCACCCACCCATTCATCCACTGACTCATCCACCCATCCATCTATCCACTGACCCACCCATCTATCCATGCACCCACCCATCCACCCACCTACCCAACCACTGACCCATCTACCCATTCATCTATCCGCTGACCCACCCATCTGTCCACACACCCACCCATCTGTCCACACACCCACCCACCCACTGACCCATCCACCCACCCACCCACTGACCCATCCTTCCATCCATCTATCCACAGACCCACCCATCCACCCACCTACCCAACCACCCATCCACCCAACCACTTACCCATCTAGCCACCCATCCATCTATCCACAGACCCACCCATCCACCTACACGCCCGTCCATCCATCCACTGACCCATGCCCTGTTTGCCACCCACCCCGTGTTTGGTGACCCTCCTTTGCTGGGGTCATGGACCACGCCTGCTGCCCCCTCACTGTGTCTAGATTCAGGTTCCTTTGCATCTGTTGATTGCAGTTTCCCAGCAGACCTGCATCCGGCTGGGACGGTGGCCCAGCAGTCGGTTTCCTCCAGCCACGCTCCTGTCACCAGCCACCCCCACCCCCATCCTGGATGCCACTGACAGATGACCTGGTATTCCCCTCACATGGGTTTCCTGGTTATTCTTGGAGTCAGAGCAAAGCAGGAGATGGAGTCCATGCCTGTGGGTCTCGCTGACCTCGCTGCCCCTGCCTGGACCTTCCGGATGGTGCGACCCTCAGGGGAGAGGCCCTGGGGGAGGAGTGTACTGTATTAGGTGACTCCATCAACTGCATACGTAGGATGCATGTGTGTAGGACACGTGTGCGGTTGTGATGGGGACTCAGGTATCAGGCTGAGGGGACCATGGTGCTGGGGCTTGAGAAGGGAGGGACTGAGTCAAAGCCTGGTATTTGTAGCCCCAGGGCTTTTAGGTTGAGTTACCCAGCTGAGCGACTGAACACACACCCAGCAGCGATTATACTTTAACTGCCTTCTAAGTTTCTGTGTTGTAGTACCTGAAATTCACAATGACCCAGAAGCTGTTTGCAGGCATCTGAAACCTGCCCTGCAGAGGTGAGGCGTGTTCAGAGCTGGTTCTGGAGAGGTCCGTGTGGGTCCTGCGTGGGTTCAGGGAAAAATCCACATGCGCTTGCTGCTCTGCCAGCCTCTGTCGTGTTCTGGTCTCTTCTCCTCTCAGGCCCGAGCCTTGCCTGCAGGCTTCCCATCTGCTCTGGGGCCCCCATCCCCAGGATGGGAGTCAGGGCGGGCGGGCAGACCCAGCTTCTCCCTGGGGAAGAAGAAGCCAGCCAGGCCCGCAGGAGGCGGTGGCCAGTAACTGCGGCACCCACACGGGTCCTGAGTCGAGCAGATCCAGCCCGAGCCTCATCCCGCAGCCTCAGCCGACGCAGCCCAGCTTCCGGTGAGTGCTGGCTGTGTGGACACTGGGGGCGCCGCTCCCGCCCACAGAACACCCTCCGGTGGCTGAGCAGAGCCACCACTCCCACCCCACAGGGAGTGGGGCCGCAAGTGGCAGGCTGCTCCAGAAAATGAAAATACCGCGTCTGCTGGCAGAGCCATGAGAGGCAGGCCTTTGTCCGCAGGTTTGATAGGAGCTGGGGGTTGAAGAAAATCCTGTGGTGGCAGGCACTGGGGGTGTGTCTACAGAGACATCTGAGGAAAACCTCCAACAGAAGAGTTTTATATCCCATTAACTGGGAAACCCATTAACCAGATCATTTATTTCCTGATTATTCCATTAAGCAAAACTTTCTGGATTATGTTTTGATGGGCTGTGATGAAACCCCAGGCAGCGTTTCTCTAATGCGGAGGGTGGGGGCTCTCCCCGGAGGACAGGGGAGCCACCTGCCTCGGCACTGGGCTGGGAGGCTGGTGAGGCCCCGGCCAGGGTGGCAGGGGTGACGCCGGATGGTGAGCACAGCCAACTAGGCCCCAGCAGGAGTTTGGCCTCGGAGTGTGAGCAGTGGTGGGTGTGCTGGGCCGGGAGGCCGCTCGGCTCTGGGGTGAGCGGGAGGCACCCCGGCTGCAGGTGGTGTTGGCACAGGTCTGGCGTCTCTCAGGTCCGAGGGCAACTCATCCCGGCTGCGTCATGAGACGCATTCACATTTGTGCCCAGGCCCCTCTGGGCTCCAGGGATGAGTCTGGTCTTGTTCGGCCCATGGGACCCCTCCTCCTGGCAGGGGAAGGGTCCCTGGGCCAGCCCTCGGCAACTGCACTTGGGGCTGGGAGTGGTCCCAGGGCCTAGGCTCAACGGACAGTCATCCTACCTGTCATCGCTGCCCAGACAGCGGATCTGAGTGGCCAACGGGGGCTGGGGTGGGAAGGCATTATCACAGAAGAAAATGTACCCAGCTCACTGAGAGGGGAGGAGAGCAGGGGCCCAAGGGAACAGGGGACCCTCGCTCCTGGCACAACCGGACGGCTGAGGGGGTGGGAGGGTGGGACTACCAGCCTCGCCCCCCAAGGCTCAGTGACTGGCCGTCACCCAGTGGGCAGTGCGGGTGTGTCCACGATGGGGCTCCTGCTCTGTTCCGGAAGCTTCTGTGCCAAGGCCCCAGTCCCCGCCATGCATGTCACTGTGATGTAGAGAATGGGGGCACGTGGCCTCGCCGAGTTCACTGCCCTGGAATGAGGTGCCAGGAGCCTCAAGCTCCACACACAGTCAAGGTCAAGCCTCAAGCTCCACACACAGTCAAGGCAGCTCGAGGTGGAGGACACAGGGGACGATGGCCCCCCAGGCAGCCAGCTTGACCCCACGCTCTTGATGCTGATGAAACACAGGTCTGTGCTGACCCAGCTAGGCGTCTACACCTCCTCCTCTGTACCTGAGAAGACAGGCGCGAGCCTCAAGGTCACGCAGACCACGCTCTGACATGATGAAGCCAGCTTACAGGGACCTGGGGTGCTGGGGTCCGGCCTGCCACTCAGGCCCCCCTCTCACGTGGCTAAGGGCAGAGCTGATGCCACGGTCTCTGGGCTCTGTCCTCTGCATGGAAAGAGCAGTCCCACAGGCAGGTGGCCCTGGGCCAGGAAGTGTCCAAGGCCACCTCGTCCTGTCTTCCTCTTCGAGAGAAGAAGCTGCAGCCCTGGGGCTGCGCTCATACCCTGTGCCCCCCGAGGCGGCCAGCTGCCTGTCCTCAGTCAGAGGGCCCGCTCCCCAGCCCCAGCACTGCCGTAGGGGCCCCACACCCTGCCGAGGTTGCTGGCTAGAGGCCCCAGGGGTAAGGAAGGGGTGTTACTGACGGCCCGGAGAAAGGGGAGGTCAGGCCCCAGGGAGGGTGAGACAGGACAGAGGCCACCAGCAGGGATGGTCCTGGAGGCTGAGTCAGGGGAGGAGCCACAGGTGCCGGGGTGGGAGGGAAACGAAGGAGAAACTGGGGTCCCTGCACAAGCTCAGCCCCAGGACCCGAGCGCGTCCACCAGGGCGGAGTCCCCAGGTCCCCTTGGTCCTAACGGAGCAGCTCCAGCCTCCCGTTCCTCCAGCCTTGGCCTTGACACTGCCCACGGGCCCCTCACGGGGGGCCGCCTGGTCCTCCCACCCCGAGGCCCTGGGCGGGCACCTGTCTCCACCTGAGTCCTCCGCCTGCCTCGGCCCGGCCTGTCCTTCTGGCTTTTGACCGGAGCCCCTGTGCCAGCCAACCACCCACCTGGGTATTTTTTCCCTCGAGAAGGCATTGTTTATTTTATATACTTTTGGTTCTGCTTTGCCTGTTCCTTGTCACCTGAATCTCCTGCCAATCCTTTCAATACCTCCTGTTGGGACCTGCCCAGTAACTCTGGCAAATTGGTTCCAATTAGTACGATTGTAAACCCGTGGGCACCAGGCCCTAATGCAGGTGCCGGGCCGGGGGAGGGAAAGTAGGAACACGGCTCAAAGCAAGAGCAGGCGCCGGCGTGGGCTGTTAGCTCCCTGGGCCGCCTTCACCCATCCCTGTGCCGTGCAGCTTCAGCCACGCAGATCCCGCCTCACGGGTCAGGGGCTGGGTGGCCCAGGCCCCTCCAAGGCAGGAGGGGGTGTCTCCCCCAGCTCCTGGTGGCCGCCTGAAACCCAGGGCATCCCTGCTCCCTGCCTCTGTGGTCATACGGCCTCTTCCTGGGTGTGTCCATGTCCAAATGTGCCCTTTCCTCAAGGGCCGCCCTCATGCTGGGCACAGGCCACCCTGCTCCAGCATGAGCTCATCTCAGTCACGTGTGCAGAAGGGCGCCCTTGGGTACCCCGGGGTCGGGCTTGAGCGTGTGTCTGGGAGACACCCTCAGCCCTGAGGGGGCCTGCCTACATGCTGCCCAGCTGGTCAGCCTGGCCCAAGGGCCTCCATGCTGCTCCTTGCCCCCTGCACCACCCCCACCACAACCCTCCGCCTGGGCCTGGCCTCCACTCCTCCTCTGTCTCCTTTTCTTCACCGAAACTGAATATATTTTCACCTTTCTTGGTAACAGGACAATCCACCACCACTGAAACCACTACAGTTACAGAGGATAACGGAGCGTGAGTGTTCATCTTTCTTTCAAGCCTTCATTTAACCTCCCGAGAAAGGTGAACAGCCAGGCAGGACCTCTCTACGAAATTACAGAAACAAAGGCTGGCCGCCCTGATGGGCTCAGGCACATCCCCGAGCTGGGCCTGGGCCCCAGCCTCCCGCACCCCTCGCAGACAGAGCCACATGGGACGGCGGCAGGCCGGGAGGCTCTGGGCTGGAGGAACAGGGACTTTCTCTGACGTCCTCATCACCTAGCTCTGCGCTCTGGCTCCAGAGCTGGCAGCCAGTCGTCCCTGATCACCTGAGGCCGGACACTGCCCTGTTGCTCTTGTGCTAAATCCCTCTCGCGTGTCATGCCCTGGAAGACGTGGTCCACGTGTTCACCAGGTCCCGAGCAGGTCTGCCTGCCCTCGTCCAGAGACGTGCGGCTCCAGAGGGCCCACAAGCCCCAGGGTAGGGGAGCCCATCCCCATGGCTCGCTGAACACATAGAGAAGCCCGAGTCCCCGCATCTGAGACCCCAAGGACCCCACACCAGCATCCCGGGAAGTGCTGGTCCACAGCCACCCTGTGGGCCCATGCGTCTCCCCATCACCCCCGCTGTGGGGCCGCTCTGCCCCATAGCTCACCAAGCCCCCGCCACCGCGCGTGGGGCTCAACCAGCCGTGACTCAGCCCGGCAGGAATGTATTCTTTGGCACTGGCCCCGAGGAGCCGGCGCTGGCATTGCCTCTGCACACGTGTGAGTCCCGACCGGGCGGCTCTGGTCTGCCACCTCCCGGGGGTGCAGCGGGGGCCACGGGCGCCGTGGGGGCCCAGGTGGGCCCAGCCAGGATGGTCCTCCAGGGCCGGAGGAGCCGCTTTTATAGGATTAACAGCAACACCTGCGAAGTGGAGTGAGCAGAGAAACTCATGCCGACTTTGCCAAAGACCGTCCAGGCTTTTGTCTGGTGACTTCAAAATTAGGCAAACGAAGCACTAGATGTACCTGCAGTGTTTGGTGGGGCCAGTTTCAACGGTCACACCCAGGCAAACACCTGCAGCGCCCGGCGGGGTGGCGGCTCTGTGACTCATGGGACCGGGAGCCGCCCACTGAGTCACCACGTCTGAGCCCCGCGCCGACTGGGCCGTGGGAACCGGCCTCTCCCAGGTGGACTGGCCCGGCCCACCTCCCCACGGACACAGACGTTCACGGCCACTGCCTGCACTGCTCTGGCCGAACCAGGTGAGGGCTTGATGTCTGCTTAAACAGCCGATCCCGAGTTACTGACCTCTGAGCCAACATGCGGACGAGTAAACTGACAGGGGCATGAACATACACGAGGAGCCATGTCAGGAGTGGCCTGAGATGAGGCGCGTCACACGAGGAGCCATGTCAGGACCCGAGACGAGGCGCATCACACGAGGAGCCGTGTCAGGAGCGGCCCGAGATGAGGCGCGTCACACGAGGAGCCATGTCAGGAGCGGCCCAAGACGAGGCGCATCACTCGAGGAGCCGTGTCAGGACCCGAGACGAGGCGCGTCCCTCGAGGAGCCGTGTCAGGACCCGAGACGAGGCGTGTCCCTCGAGGAGCCGTGTCAGGAGCAGCCAGAGACGAGGCTCGGGAGGCCCCGTTCCCACCCCGCCCGCTTTGCAGGAGCCGCATCCTCTGTGCTAACTGGGGGGAAGGCTCACTCCTGTAACTCCCCGCTGTGAGGTGAGGCCTCGGATGATGGCATGTTGACGCCCTGCACCAGGACGTGAGTCCGGCTCACTCCCCAAGCCACCTTGGGTCCCTTCTGTCCCTCGGTGCCCCTGGCCTCGGGCACCGTCCCCATCCCCCCGTCAACCCTCCCAGCAGCTGATGACGCCACAGCTGGGTCTCCAGGGCCTGTGTGCTCCCACACCCTCCTCCCTCCATGGGTGATGCCGCTGCCTGATCCCAGTGTCCTTCCCCACTGAGCCCCGCACCCCAGGAATCGCTGCCCACCCACCGTGTTCACACCCAGAGATGGGGCCTCTGCCTTCCCAACTGGAGTTAATGACTGGAAGGCATTGGTGGGGTTTCGAACCTTGCTGGAGGATTGTCCATGCCAGCCTCCTTGAAACCACACCATCCAAGAGCTGGCTTAGCCTCTGAGGAACCTTAGAAATTCCAGCATCGTCTAATGTGCCAATTCATGCAGAGGACTCTCCTGGTGATAATCAATCTTATTCGAAAGCTGCCCCCCGGCTTCCAAGGAAGATGGCCCTGTGAGTGCGGCAGCCGCCCACCGTTGGCAGAGGCCGTTCCTGCCCCAGGGCTGCTCATCAGTTTCGTGTGCTTGTGCGGAAGCTTCTTTCCACTAGAGAAATCAAGTGAGGAGTGCTCCAGTGCGGCCATGGCCACGTTTAACTGCAGATCCCAGGCTGGCCAGGAAGATGCTCACCTTCACGGCCCTTCAGTGGATGATGCTAACCTCAGAAGGCTGGCCAGAGGTCCCAGGGTTAAGACCCACCCCTGAACATCCCTGCCCAGGGGCCTGACACCAGCCCTTGGCGAGACTCTGTGCAACGTCCTGAGTATGAACTGATGCTTAAACCACACCCTGCTTATCTCCCTAAATGCCAAGTGGCAGATGGAAAGCACATTTCAGGACACTGGGAGTCCTGCAAACATGGAGATGTTTCTTGATTTATTCCTATCTGTTTGAAGCTTCCATGAGGTGGGGTCACGGGGGCTTCCACAGGGAAGCCTGCGCTGGGAGAGGGTGACTTCTTCCCCTCCCCCTCCTTTCCCCTCCCTCCCTCCCCCTCTCTCCTTCTCTCCTTCCTTTCTTCTCTATCCCTTCTTTTTTGCTGCAAAAAGACAGTGCGTCTCTGGGAGATGCTCTGTGACCAGCACATGGGGAAACTGGCCATTCCCTACAGGGTCTGGAAAGAGGGGGCCAGGAGGATCCTTCTTGGGGGTCTGGGGGCCCGTGGTGGTGACAGCTAGCAGCTGACCATGATAAGGATGTCACGCAGCCCTAGGAGGATGGCCCAGAATTGCATCTACAGAGGAGCTGAGCATGGCCTCCGGAGACAGCTGAGATGGCTGGGCTCGGGCCAGTGACTCCAGGAACCAGCACTGTTCCCTGGGCACAGGGCAGATCCCACACCTGGCTAACGCTCAGAAGGTGGGGTAGGCCCATGCCGGCTGACGCTGCTGGGAAATGAGACCCGGCTTGAGGAGGGTGGGGCGGGGGTCTAGAGAGGCGGGTTTGGTTCCTGCCACCACAACACGGGCCCTGTTGGGCCGCTGCCCCCGGGGCCCAGAGGGCAGCCTGCTGCACCCCGCCAGGGACCAGGCACCTGCCGTTTGAGATAAACCCAGGATACGACTGAAGAACGGCCTGCAGCTCGGGGGCAGGGCCCTGAAAGGCTTAATGGCCTCAGCAGGATGTTCCTAATTGTCTGTGAAATTGAGGATCTATTTTCAGATATGACTCCAAGAAGTGATTCCTCCAAGAGTTGAAGGGGCCACTGCTCCTCCATCCTCAGGCAGGGCGGGGCTGTTCACCCCGACCCCTGCCCCAGCCGGGGCACCCGGCATGCTAAAGCCAACACAGCAGAGCGCGGGGAGGGGAGCCAGGCCTCAGGAAGAGCCGTGCCCAGACCAGAGGCTCCTCCACAGGTGGGGGTCCGGCTGCGCCCGGAGTCAGCATGGCCCCACGGCCCCAGCGTCGGCTGTTCTCCCCGGTCGCCTGCACCTTCCCCTGGGCCAGCCGGGGGCCTTGGGTTGGTGTCAGCACACAGACCCCTGGGTGGGGGGCCTCCCGGGGCTGAGAGTGAAGAAGGGGCAGCACAGAAAGAGGCACATCACACAGCTGCTCGGGAGGCAAACTTGGCTTTACAGAAAAGCAAAGCAAAGGCACTTCCACCCTCCTCTCCCTCCCGAGGGCTGAGCACACGGCCCCCGGTGGTCGGATTCTGCCCCCGGTTCTCGGGCTGCAGCCTCTGACCTCCATCTGGGCGGTGGCTGTTCAGTCTCCAATGGTTCGGTGATGTTCCTTGGAGGACATGCTGGTCTGGTGAGGGTGGGGGATGGTGAGGACACAGCACGTGTGGTCCCCATTGGACCCCACAGGTTGGCACCAAGGAGAAGGGGATGCACGCTGGGCTGGACTAGGTGCAGGACACAGTGTGGGGTGTGGACAGGACAATGATCATTAGGGCAAGACATGGGAACGAGTCGGCCACCTTAAGCCTCCTTAAAGAATCCCACACTGCAGACCACAGCCTCCCTGAGTTCCCGTGGAAGCCCCAAGGGTTCTCTCATGAGTCCTGGATGCAGTGGGAACCCCTGCAGGCCGTGCCACTCTGGGGTGGAGTCAGGCCTGCCGGGAGCCTGCAGGGAGGTGACAGCCCCTCGAGGGCAGCCAGACAGGTGACCAGGCTCTGCCCACAGGGGCACCCCCAACTTCACCCAGACCCAAAGCAAGAGGGCAGTTTTGGGGCCGACAGCACATAGACAAAGCACAGCAAAACCTCTGCCGGCTGTTATGGACAACTCCGAAAAATTTTTTTTGAACTACATTTTCCAAGTTGTCTCCAACAGATCATGTTCTATTTAAAACCAGAGAGAAAATGAAGGTTAGGGTGAAAGCAGAATAAAGTGGGACCACTGTGGAGCCCACCCACATTGAGCAGCATCCCCTGCAGCTGAGCATGCAGAGCTCTGTGCCCTTCAACTGGGCTCCCGACACATACCCCATGGGATGGGCATAGGTCCACAGGGACACAGGTGCCCATGTTTGTAGAGCCTTGGTATCACCTGGGTAGTGGGGCAGCAGCAACATCCGGCCCTGATGCTGTTGCGAGGAGTAACACAGGTCAAACTTGGAGGCCCTAGTGCCCCTGGAGCTCAGGAAGCACTGCTTCTTCAACTGCTCAATGATTCATTCTCTCCAGCCGGTCAGACTTGTTGCCATGGGTTGGCATTTCACATTCTTCCCCATCACATGGCCTCATGACCTCCTGTTTCACTCACATGTCCAAAACCAGGTCTTAAGAAATAACCCATCTGAAAGCTTTCTTTTCTGTGCAGACTCCAGTTGCTGCCGCATATGGTGCATAAACATTGCTTAAAACCTCGTATCAGATACAGCTGTGCTTCCACAGTCTAACAGATCAAGATGATCAAAGGGTCCAAGTAAATATTAGAAAGTGTACACAAAGCCAAGTTAAAAGATGAGATTTTAATTTACAGTTTCTTGTTATGCTAATAACTTTTTTCAGTACAGCCCTGAGAAGTGTTCTAAATTTGCAAAATCAAATTGTGCCCTTCTCCAAATAACCCCAAATGAATACTTCTTCAGTAATTAACAAACCAAGATTCAAGTCAACACATCTCCAAGGTCCAATCCAACTCCAAAGTTAATCAACCCAAACAGAATGACAGAAACCACGTGGTTAGGGGCCTAGAAGCCCTGCAGAGTCGAGGCTTCTAACTGGGTTTCCTCACATCCCCTGATTCTGCTCCATGCCTGCATCAGGGACACATCCAGCTCAAGGGGCCACACGATCCCCACGTGGTCCGTTTGTGGAATTTGCTGTGAACCTTGTATTGTACCTTCAGGTGTGTTTTGACCAAATGGCACCAACAGGTTGGATAAGAAGCTTACTGTATTTCTGCCCTAGGAATCCCTGCAACCCTGAATTCCTCGGGGAAGGAGGTAATTACTCTGAGTCTGCTGAGGCAAACAGTATTTGTGTCTTCTGTGTAGGTGCACACATGTTGGAGGAGGAATATCTACAATGTCCTTGTATTTGAAGCCATGGGTGAACAGATGTGAACAAGCAGGAGGCAGCTTTGAGCCCCACTTGGCATCTTGATGATGTGAGGTCCAGGTTTTCATCTCATGGCTCCTGGGTAGCTGTCCAGGAACTACTGTTGACTCTTTTAGTTGGACACCTGGGAGGTGTCTGGGCCAGGCCATTGAGACAAGGGGACTGGGCTTGACCAGACCAGAACCAGACTCACCCAAGACAGAGCAGCCCCAGCCCTTGGCAGGGACCCCGGGGAAGGGGTTAGGGTTTGGGTTAGGGTGGCAAGCATCAGGCAAGATCTTCACACCAGATGCTGGAGGTTAGAAAGAACACCAGCCATCCATCAGTCTTTACAACAGGTTCTGGAAGCCACAGCTCATGTGAACACTGCACGTTCTATGCAGATCATGGAGGGGAGCAGTCAGAGTTGTCACAGAATGACACTGCAGCCCTAAATAGCAACACAGAACACAGGAGATGGTGAGAAATGCTTGACTGTTTCTCTAGGAAAATCATCTCCCACCTTTTTAGGAACTGCTTTATCAACGAAGCACAAAGGAAAGGCTACTTTCAGACATGTGTGGAAGCTCCTAGAGGATGCGCTCCAGCCACCTAAAAGCATGAACTATGGAAGAGGAAGCCTGGGGCTAGGAACAGGGCACCCAACACTGGCAGGAGGCCTAGGGCTCTGTGGACCATGGGAGACGATGTCCTGGGTGACAGATTTCCAATGGCCAGGTTCGTGTGTGAGAGCAGAGTGCTCAGTTGGACATCCCCCAACCTGGAACCAGCAAAAAGTCTGGTGTGTCTCACTGTCTGGGGACCCAGGCCCATCCCCTGTGGTTTCACTGTCCTAAGCACCTGGGCCTCCTTTGTGGTCTGAAATGGTTGCTTCAGACCCTGCTGCCAATCCCACTGCCCTTCCCACCCACTCAGCAGTACACCTGGTGCCAGGGACCCTGGAGATTTACCCACATGCCAGTGACTGCTACAAAAGATGTCTTGAGAAAACTGGAGGAAGTGGGGTGTTGAGGGTGATGGTTATCTCAGCTGGGTATGAAAGTGATGTTGGGTGATGTTGAGAAAAAGCCCACATCTCTTAAGAGGCAGGAACTCAAGTATTGATGGATGAAACAATGTGATGACTGAGATTTGTTTCAGATTCCAAGTGTGTTTATTTGTATTATGTAAACTTGTTCAGTTTAAAAGTGAGTCTTAAAAAGTTAAAGGATGTCTCTTGTCTAGAAGAAGAGGAGGATGGCAATGCCAGGGGTGACAACTGTGCTGCCTGTCCCAGTGTCCCTGGCCAGGCATCCCTGCGGCCTCCACAGGGACGTGCTCACAGTGTGGGGAACTGAGGGTTCAAAACCCTGAGCCTTTACCTTCGATAGTAACACGTCAGCAGATTGCTGACATCTTAAAAGTTAAATCTTAAAAATCTTAAATTGACAGTGAATTGACAAAAAATTGGAGGTAAAATGAAAAGGAAGTTTAAAGAAATGAAACAGGGGTCTTTAGTGAGCAAGAGTGAGAGGAGTGACCATTGAACTGTTTTGCTGGGGCTATTGTCACTCTAAGTATAAAAATACATCTAAATGTAAAAGAATGTGTCACTTTAATTAAGTAAAGAAAACAATGCACTGATTTTTAAAGAATAGTCTAAAGCAAGGGGACCTTACTGTGTGTATGAGGAAGAGAAAAGAACAAAACGCAGGGGTGCACATAAGCACCCCAACACCAGCACCCAGTCCTTCCCCCTCCAGGCACGGGCTCCACAGACTGACCCACTCTCCCCGAGCCCTTGCTGACCTTGAGGCCAGGGGAACAAGGTGCCCTCAAGAGGGGTCCTGGATTTCCAGGCCTGGCCTTTAACACCTGCCCAGTGCCCCTGCCTCAAGAGGGGCCTGTGCCTGCTTCTCCACACAGACCCGCCTGCTGGGCAGTCCCCACCATGTGGAAGGAAACAGAAGGATGAATGTTTTAACCCCTAAATGGTTAGGATCTCAAAAATAGGGTCTGGCGAAAGATTAAGCTAAATTGCAGACCTAACTGCCTTCACTTAAAATAATATTAAAGCAAATGTGATGCTGTGTTTAACTTGGAGGCACGGTGGTGCCTCCGGCAGCATCGTTCTGCTCTGGCTTCTCACAGGGGGAGGAGGTAGGTCTGCTCTACAGACCGCTTGTGCGAAATACATGAAATGGAGTCCTCGATGTCTATTAAGCTAAAGAAGTACTATTAAATGAAGCAAACGGCCACTGTGGGGAATTCTTCACCCCCAAACAAACAACCCTTACCAGTGAGAGAAGAGCCTCGGGGTTGGTTGGGGAGCAAATGTCATGTGGGCCCCGAAGCACGCCCAGCCTGGTGCCGCTGCAGGGCCCGGAGGCCTGGGTGTGAGGGCAGGAACTGTGACTCAGGGCCTCCGGCTCCCAGGCCCACATCCAGGGGCACAGGCCTGCGGGGGCCGAGGTGGGCCGCGGGGGCCACGGGCACTGTGCTGACCATGAAGGCCAGAGTCTCCCTCTGGGCACGGAGCTCAGAGGTTAAGACAGGGACGCCTTCTGGAAGAATCCAAGGGGCCATAGAGCAGTTGCCATGGCCAAGCAGGCCTTTGGAAGGAGCTGTGTGCAAAGGTGCAAAAACAGAGTGAGAAGCCCAGTTCTGAACCACCTTCCCCCGCAGTCTGCAGTGTCTGAGTTCACTCCCAAAGTGACCTCCCTCAGAGCTGCCGAAACAGCTGTTCACAGGGCGAGGGCGGACCCCCACCCAGCCCTGCCCGGCCGCCCACAGTGAGGCCAAAGGGTCTCGGTCTCCCGGGCCTGCCCAGGGGCGGGGCGGGGGTCGGACAAAGGGGCACCACACACGGGTACCCAGTCCGCCAGGCGGAAGCTGCTCATTTTCAGTCATCCCAAGTTAACTGGAAGAAAGAAAAGTGAGAGGGACAGAGAGGGAGGCAGGGAGAAGGTGAAAAAACATGTTCATAAATCTGGGATCTGGTTTTATTGTTTTTATTGGTGCTTCTACTTCAGATTTTCAGTTTGGAAAAATACTCTCTTACGCATTCCAGGCACCTCACTGCTGGCTGAGAGATGATGATAAATGCAAAAAGCTTTTTAAAAAAGGAAAGTCCTGCTCAGATCCAGGAGAACAAATCCCAGTCAACTTGCCTTGGGCACTTCGTCACATTGACACTGAAAGGTTTACTTGAGCGTCTCCACTGTCTCATCCTGCTCCTCTTCGGCGGGTGAGACCCGCCAAGGGAAGCCACCCTGCACTTCTGGTCTCCCCAGCGTGTCCAGGGCGGGTCTGTGGGAAGCCCTTGGCTGAGTCTCCAGTGGGGAGCTTCCTCCACGTAGAACAATTCCGGGGAAAAGTTTCAAATGAGCGGGAGTGAAAAAGCACATGCCTACGACAGACTGGGGCTGGCCCTGGCAGGTGGGGAGGAACACGTGGGGTGCACGTCAGGCGAGGGAGGGAGAGAGGTCCCAGGAACACAGAGCTCCTTGTTCGGGGCTGATCTGAGGATCGGGCCTAAACTGGGAAGCCTTTCACACGCGGCTGTGGTTTGCCATGAAAAGACTCTTTTGGCCGAGCTGTGTGAGTCTGTGTGTATGGTGGGTGTGCGTGGCTCACGGATGCCAAGCCTGAATAGGTGGATTTTAATTTGCTCCAGCTGTGCTGGCCGGCCCGCTCCCCCACCAGCACGGATGGCGAATACAGTGATGGGGGGGTGGAATCCCTTTGAAGCAGCTGCAAGTCATTCGCTCACATAAACTGAAATGAGAAGAGGGTGAAAAACCCAAGCCTGCAATTCTGCCTTCTCCCCCATCTGTGCTCAACGACTCAGGGAGACAGCCGCCCAAACAGAGCCACCCCCAGGGCCAGCCACTGCCAGGAGGGAAGAAAGGCGATCGCTCTAAGCCCAGGTATTTGGTGAGCCGGAGGCCAGCCTTGGGGACACGGGCGCCAGTGACACCTCCAGCTGGCGGCCGCTCTTGGCAGCCACGTCCCCACCAGCACGTCCTGGTGCGTCGTCAGGCCTGGTCGTCGTGGAGGGGGTCAGGTCACCAAGGGGCCCAGCCCCCAGTGCCAGCAGGATGGGACTCCCCACATGGACTACTGGGGACCCTGTCCGCCCACGTGATTGCCCAGGGCAGATCCTCCCAGGACTGCCAGGCGTCCAACAGAGAGTGGGGGCAGGCGGGGCCCAGAACATCCAGGGAAAGTGACCACCAAGGGCTCTCAGGCCAGCCTGGGGCAGAGGAGTTGGCACCCATGCACCCAGTCTGCCCAGGCTTCCCATCCACATCCCAAGTCTGGCCAACTCCAGCTCTGCAGGACCACTAGGAGGCCCGGGGCTGAGGGCACTGGTCCACACATCTGGCCACATGCTCCCCTGCTGGCCTGAATGCTTACTCCGGGGGCGGTGAGGCCCAGTCTTGCAGGACAGGGCTTTGAAGGATGTTGAGGAGTCTTCCTGGGAGAAGCATTCCCCTATGTGCTGTGTAAAAACAAGTGGTCAAGTACCTGGCTTTTAAAAATCACGAGACTCCATGGCTGAAGAGCAGGTGTGTGAATACGGGCAAGAGTGGGACGGGAATGCAGCCTGGGAAGAGGGGTCCAGCCTCTTCCCGGCCCGTGCACACCTGGGCCACATTGGGGTTGGTCTCTGGAGGCTGGGAGAATGGTCTCGGGGCAGGCATGCGGGGCACTTCCCAGGTCTGGCAAGGCTGCCGGCATCTGCTCATGGGGTCTGGGGGGGTTACAGCTCTGGGTGAGGGTCCTGGCTGCTCAGTGCCTGGGGGCAGCCCTGGAACTTGGCACAGAGTCGCCCTTGAGACCGTCTGGTGACTCTGTCTTTAATCTCTTTCTGCTGAAAACTGTTACAGTGATTTAGCTTCTGAGACTTAGCCGTGGGCCACCAGGCTGGCTGGGGGAGGAGCAGGCTGGGCGCAAGGGCTGCAGTCACTCTGCTCACTGACATGGACAGAGGATGCTGCAAGTGCTCAAGGCACACCGGCCGAAAGGAAAAGACGGATACTCACACAATGCCATGGCTGAGGGTGGATTTGAGCCAAGGGCCTGGGACGGGATGACCAGGGAGAAAACAGGAACTGGCAGAAAGGGGGGCCAGACCCCTCTAGCTTGGGATGGACTTGTGCCGGCTGGTGGGCTGGGACACAAGAGGGGTCGGGGTGTGGAGGTAGGACAGTTGCCCATCTGCAGCAGAGGGCACAGGACAGACCCTGCACCCAGGGGACATGCTTTCAGGTGGGGGTTCCTGGGAGGGAGGCCCCGGGGTGGAATGCGTCAGAATGAGTGAAGCCCTGGCTCCAAGGCCCTGGCTCCCTAGACGGCTGCTCCCTGAGCTGCATCATGCTCGGTGCTAAACTCCCTGCTCCAACAGCCCTCAAGAGCCCTCCGCAGTTCCTGCCACCTTCTCTCGGGTGTGCAGGGGGCAGGTGAGAGTCAGAGTTAGGCTATCACAAGGGCAGATGGAGGCCGACTCCATCCCTCTTCCAGGGCCTGCCCCTTGAAGTTTCCAAGTAAGGCCCCAGGAATGCAGCCAATTAGAGACCTATTTGGGTAAATAGGATTCTATTCTAAAAATGCAAATTGTGTGGACTATTAAAAGGCCATCAGTCATTCACGAATTAGTGTGAATAAGGCCAGGGAGTTACAATGCTGGTCTGAGCTCTTGGAGTGGGCTCTGCTGAAGAGGTCAGGCATGGAGTTTAGAGCTGGACCCCTCCATCCCCTGCCCACTGCTTCAGGGGGGCACCCAAGTAGCTGTCGGTGTAGCCCGAGAAGGGGCAGCAAGGGAAGTTTGGAACCAAGAAGCTTTAGTTGGAGAACTTCCTGTCCTCTTTCACAAAGCGTTCCCCAGCCACAGTCCCAGCTCCTCCGCAGAAACAGCTTTGTACACAAACCAGACAGATGGAGCTGAGAGCCTGGGAGTCCCAGTTTTGGGGGCTCCCCCAGCCCCGGCTCCAGCCCCCTACTAACCCAGCCCTCCTGGTCAGAGCAAGGACCAGTGCTTGCTCTGGATGATCCCTTTGCAGTCCAAGTCCTGCCTCAAAGTTTCCAAAGGACTTCTGTATTTGACAATGTCAGTTTCTTTCAAATAACTCATATCACACACAATGATATTACCGGAAAAGGCAAGCAGAACTATGGAATTTTGACACCTGAGAAAACTTGCAAAACATTACATTTATGTCTTCTCAAGACTGTAAATATGTCAACAACAACAAAAAAGTCAAGAACAAATGCTTTTTTTACACAGGTTACTTCCCCTCATCTAAAAATTTGTTTTAAAAGACACATAAAACTTACCACCACCTCCATTTTTGGAGCACAGTTTGGTGGAGTTAAGTACTTTCATGTTTCTGTGCAGCCAGCACCGCCTTTTGTGCCCACGACTCTTTTCATCTCGTAAAACTGAAACTGCACCCACCAAACACTCACTCCCACCCCAGCCTCAGCCCTGTGCCACCATTCTACTTTCTGTCTAAGACTGGACAACTCTAAGTGCCTCGTACAGGTGGAGTCATGCAGTATCTGTGCTTTCGTGGCTGGCTTACTTCACAGAGCACAATGTCCCCCAGGTTCACCCTTGCTGTGGCCTGAGTCAGAATTTCCTCCTTCTTTTTTTAATATTTATTTTCATTTGTTCGTTTGGCTGTGCTGGTCTTTAGTTTCGGTGTGAGAACTTTTAGTCGCAGCACCTGGGATCTAGTTCCCTGACCAGGGATTGAACCCAGGCTCTGCATTGGGAACATGGAGTCTTAGCACCTGGTCCACCAGGAAAGTCCCTTTCCGCCTCCTTTTAGGTTGAATAATATTCCACTGTGTCTGTTACCATGTTTTGTTTATCTGTTCACCTGTCGATGGACACTTGGTTTGCTTCCACGAGTAATGCTGTTGTGAGTAATGCCGCAGTGAACACGGGTGTACAATATATGCTCAAGACCCTGCTTTCAATTCTTCTGAGTATAACCCAGAAGTGGGATTTCTGGGGGTTATTCTACGTTTAATTTTTTGAGGAACTGCCATTCTGTCTGCACAGCAGCCACACCATTTTACACTTCCACCAACAGCACACAGGGTTCCATCTCTCCACACCCCTGCCCGCACTGGTTTCTGGCTCTGGGATAATAGCCATTTTAACGGGTGTGAAGTGGTATCTCATCCTGATGAAAGATGTTGAGCATCTTTTCATGTGCTTATTGCCAGTTGTATGACTTCGTTGGAGAAGTGTCTATTCAGGTCCTTTGCCCACTTTTGAATCCAGTTGCTTGTTTTTTGTCAGCGAGTTTTAGGAGTTCTATGTCCTGGATACTAATCCTTTTTCAAATATTTTCTCCCATTCAGTGGATTGTCTTTTTATTCTGTTAATATTCTTTTGATGCACATTTTTTTTTTAATTTTCTTGAAGTTCAATTTGTCCGTTTTGCTGTGTTGCCTCTGCCTTTGGTGTCATATCCAAGAAATTACAGCCAAACCCAATGTCATGACGTTTTTGTCTTGTTTTCTTCCAAGATTTTTGCGATTTTAGATCTGATTGTTTTCTGTTAATTTCTGTATATGGTGTGAGGTAAGGGTTCAACTTCATTCTTTTGCATGTGGATGTCTAGTTTTCCCAGCACCACTTGTTGAAAAGACTGTCCTCCCCAAGGAATGGCCTCAGCTTCCTTGAGAACCATGTGACCTCACACGAGGGTTTATTTCTGGGCTCTCAGTTCTGTCCTCGGGTCGTCATGGCTGGCTTTGTGCCAGGACCACTCTGTTTTGACAACTGTAGCTTCAGGGTGCATTTGGGAATCAGGAAGTTACTTAGTCATTTTTAAAGCCATGTGGGACTGTTGTCCCAGAAACTGAGGTGTGACCTTGGTGTGCCAGTCAAGTCCATCTCCTGAGGGAACAGAACTGGGGAGCATATTGAGCGCAGTGCCCAGAGTCGGGCAGTCCTCCGGGTGGGCTGGGAAAGGCATGTGGAGAAGCTGACTCAAGGGCAGTGTGGTGACGGGGCTGCAGGGGTCGCTGGGCCTCTGGTCTGCTGGTGAAAGCAGCCCCCCCAGAGCTCTGACCAGAGCCTCTTGGCCCCACTGCAAGGGCCAGCACTGCCCCGTGGCGCTGACCCTGGCTCCAAGCGTGGCTCTGATTTTCCTGAGCGCTGGGAGAACAGGCAGGCAGGTGGGCGCCTGCCAAGGTCCTGACCGCCCCTACGGGTGGCCCGTTACCGGGCTCCCGTTCTCCTCCCGCAGGCCTTCCAGGCCTCACCCCAGGAGCCTGTGAGAAATTCAGGCTTGTTCCCACTTCTCTGTTGTCAGGGTCAGACTTCTTAATGGGCTCCCACCATGGCACTCATGAAGCTTACTTTGCTCCAAGATGCCATGAAATTTCCCTTTCCTACATCTGTAGAAAATCAATGTAAAGATCACACGTGTTCAGGACACGCATTGGCCACAAAACACCCGCAGCTGAGATTACACTCGCCCCAGAACTGAGGCGCGGGACAGGAAGGCTCAGGAGCACTGCCCCCACCCTCAGCGTGCATGACGCCGTCTGTGTCAAGTGTCTCTTCCCTTCTGGACGGTCCACAGCATCTGGCCAGTCGGTGCCACTGCCAGGATGCAGCTGCCCCACGCATGCTTCACGCACCAGCTTTGTTCTGGCAAGATGTCACCTTTTCCAGCAAAACAAGGCCAGTCTTCCTTCAGTCTCCACTGTTAAAGCCAGAGGCCCATCCCAGCAGAAGCACCCACGGAGTGTCTGCAGGGCACTTGCATCCACCTGCATGGCCAGATGGTCCGAGGGGTGGCCAGGCTATGTGTCCACGGGAGGCTTGCAACTGTTTTCTCAAACCTTTGTCCTCTGAGGTCCACATCCCCGGCCCCAGGGAATCCTGGGGTGAATGCCCACTGGCCCCAGTCCGAAAAGCCCTGACCCTTGAAGCCCTCGGGTTCAGGAAGCATTGGTCAGGCTCCAGTTCTGCCAAGGCGAGCATTTGCCTGTGGAGCGAATTCTCCTCTGGCCTCAGAGCTCCAGAAGCGGCTGCTCTCGGAGGCCCAGGGCAGCTGCCAGTGGGGCCTGGGAGGGAAACAGCATTCCAGGCTGGTGTGCAGAGGCCTGGACCCCGCGCCCCGGCAGCCCCTCCCCAACCCAGGACAGGCCTGGTGGCCACCAACCTTCTGTCTCCCTGGCCTGCCCGCCTCCCTCTTCACATCTTAGGTACACTCAGGGGTCGTGCTGGAGGGAGGCAAGCTCTGACTTTCGGCCGCCCTGTGGCTCTTGGATGCAGCAGGCTTGAAATTAGTTCATGACGATCCAGACACACATGGCAGCTCGGAACCCGCACTGCAGCCCCGCCGGTGGAGGAGCCCCGTCGCCAGGCAGCCAGACTGAAATTTATGACAGCGACCTGGGCCTCGTCAGGCCAGTGACAGGGCGTCCGCAGAACCACTGCTTAGTCACCCATTCTCTTGGCAAGACGGGCAGATGAGGAAACACGGGAAAGGTCAGACAGTAGGAGTTTGTCTAGACGCTCTATTTTGGATTCTCCGCGCCGCGTGTCCTGTAGCAACCTTTGCAAACACCGTCTTTCAGCGACATCTTGAATGCATTGTTCTCCTGCGACAGGGCCCCTCTGTCTGCACGCCAACCTGCCCGCCCCGCTCTCGACCGCAGGCTGCCTGGGCTTCAGTTTAGAAGCTGGAGGGAGACCCTTGGGAGGCCCCACTCCCGCCTGGCTCCCTCCCGGAAAAGACGCACCACTTGGGAGGAGGCCAGGCCCTCCAGAAGCATGTCCAAGGCTCCTAGGCAAACACGCCAAGAAGCAGGAGCGGCTGTTCTCCCTCCAGGCCTAATGGAAGGCTGTTTCTGGCCCCTCCTTAGTCATCTCTCAGATTCAGAGCAGAACTTCTGAGAGCTGAGGACAAGAAATCTCACATGGAACCAGGCCTCTAACTGCCCGAGCCCCGTCCTGAGCCGAGGACAGGGGGAGAGTGAAGAGGATTCCAGGAAAACAGGCAGCTGTGGGCTGCACCCACCCGCTGCGTCCCCGGCCCATGCTCTGGGAGGCCTGACCACACCCTGTCCCATGGCCCTTGACCCCTTGGACACAGGCACCTCTGCAGACCAGTGTCTGGAGGCTGCAGGTCAGGGTGCTACCCAGCACGCTCGAAAGCACGACGCACACTGCAGAGTCAGCCCGAGGGCCGTGGAGCGAGGGTCAGAGATGCTGCTCTGGAGCATCAGAGCCAGGCGATGAGAACCGTCCCACAGGCTGCTGCTGGCGCTGTCGCCGCCTCGTTCCTGTCTCTCCTCTGCCCCTCGAAGCCTTGCTCAGGGCAGCAGGGAGGCCTGGCACAGCCACACCCGCCCGCTGAGAGCCGAGGGCAGGACTGTGGTTGAGGCATGAGCAAGCCGGGCACCAGCACCCGTGCCCCGCGCCTCCCTGGGCTTCCTCTCCAGGCTCCCTCTCCAGGTTCCCTCTCCAGGCTCCTCCCGCGGGCTCCGCGGGGCTGGTGCAAGCCGGTTGCTTTCACTCCTCAGAGCCCTGGCTTCCTGATCACATGGACCAGGCTGCTCTCTGGAGGTTCCCCAAATGGCCGGGCCGCACTCTTTCTTCCAGACAGCTCCCCAGACATCTCCGGGCGGGGCTGCAACGCATCCTTCTTACTTTGGAAACCTCAGAGCAGGGCCCCAGTCCACCTGGCCACTGGCTCACGGCCACCACGTCCTCCTTTGCAACTCCTGTGGGTCCGGTGTCACGGGGCCACGGGACCTGGGGTTCAGGTTCTGAACAACTGCTCGTGTCACTTGAGGCCGCCAAACAGGTCAACACCAAGCTCATCCCCTGTACCTGGCGGGATCTGTCCACCTCAGAAGGAGCAAACGCACAAGACGCCTGTGATCTGGACCCCGCAGACTGGACCGTGAGACCAAGTTAGAACCAAAGTGGATTTGGGAGACCACCCCGCAGAGCATGGGAAGGGTGTGGAGCTGAGCAGAGAGGGTGCGTTTATTGGGTCAGTCATCACCACGGGAAGTGGAGCTTGACCCAAAGAGCGGCTCAGGGAGACGATGCAGAAATACCATGAACTCAGAGTCCCTGACGGAGGGCCTGGGGTGTGCAAACTGCCCCGTGCACTGGTCACATCAGAGCCCCCCAGTGTCCACTCTTCTGCCCAAACAGGTTTCTCTCATCTGAGCATTTTGTACAGACCATGCAAATTCTGTTGACAACCATGGAATTCATGTCATAGACTGAATTAGACATAAATTGGTAACTGCTGAAAAAATGTTAGGTACTTGCAGCTTAAAACAGAGTAGAAGGTCTCAGTTGTTTGTCCTCACCAAAATAGCTTGGAAACAAGGAAAACAAGCACAAAATACAAACATTGTGTTTGACCAAACTGCAGACACTGGGAATCTTAAACCTTCCACATGGGGAGACACCACCGTCCAGAGATTGTAGCAGGATTGCAAACAGGCTCAGAAGAGACCTGGGGCAGGATTACTCAGGTAGAGAATGCAGGACACTGAATTCTGCACGTAGGTAGATACCCTGACATCAGAGCTCGTGATCCTGGGATGGAAAATGGGACCAGGGCCATGGGCTGGCTAAGGGACCATCCCTGACCATATTTAATGCCAGGGGACAGGGATGCGGGGCTGACAAGGAAACCCATGCAGGGGGCTGTCGGTGAGGTGAGCAGGGAGGAGCCCACACAGTGATTCCCCTGCAGGACTAATCTCTGTTGCCGGCAGGCAGAGGTCCAGGTACAGCCAGGCGAGTGGTCCCGCCAGATGCACAGATCTGTGAGGCTCTGCTGAGAACCAGGCTACGCCGTCAGTCCTAGGACACTGCTTTGACCCCCTCCCGCCCGGACCTCTTGCAAATGGACAGTCTGCAGAGAGCTCACCATGTTCAGTGAGGACTAATGATCCAAAAGCATTCGTTCAAAGATACTGCAGGAAGCAAGGAAGAGGGATAAAAAAACAAACGGCAAGGAACATGTACCATCAAAGAATACCCAGGGTGGGTGAAATCATGTTGACTTAGTGACATAAACGCAATGAGGGCCACACTCAACTTTAAATAAGAGCTCAAGCAGAGATACAAGAGCTCGTGGAGAACTGCTGAGACACCGAAGGAAAGGAAAAATTAAGTAGCAGAATTTAGGAAAGATATGGAAAAGGAAAATAAAACTGTCACAGGGTTAGAACCCAGAGAAGCTGAAAATAGGAAACTAGGCTGATGAAAACATGGAAAAGTCAGCAAAACAAACCCGCCTTGAACAGAGGAGATGAAAAGATCAGAGAGAAAATATGAAAATAGAAGACAAACCCTAAAGAACAGTGAACAGAACCTGTCTTGTCTGTGATGTCCCAGTCCCTCTGAGGCGCCCATGACCCCTGGCCCACCGCCAGGGGCTCCTCTGGCTGCTTCCCGGGTTTGTGGGAAGAGGAGGAGTCGGAAGGGGGCTCAGTCACCTGCTCAGGGTGGAAATGAGACCCACTTCCAACCGTGTTTGCAGTGAAGCAGAGCATCTGCGAGCCAGCCACAGAGGGACAGAGAAGCACCATGGGGACACCCCAGATACCTCACTGACCCCCACTGTGCCCCCGTACCCCAGTACCCACGAGACCCTGCACCCCAATGCACCCCACTGGACCCCACTATAACCACTGCACCTCCAAAGCATCCACTGCACCCCACAGCACCCTGTCCCCAACTGCACTCCCACTGAACTCGACTGGACCCCCTCTTCGGGAGGTCACAGCCAGGACCCCACAGGACTCTGGCATCCTCCTGTCTTTGATGGACAAGCACCCCTGGAACCTGCTTCACCCCGCCCATGTCCCATGTGATGCCCGTGTCCATCCCATCCTGGTAAATCCAGGACTGAAGCCTATCTCCACACTCACTTGTTAAAGGCCCTGGACTAACGCAGCTCTGAAATTTGTTTGTTGAAGGTCAGGACAGAGGGAGACAGTCTGACTTTATTACGTCACAGCATGGGGTGTGGCCACAGTCTGGGGGCGGGGTCACAGCCTGGGGGCGGGCTTGCTGCCCACGGCGGTCCCAGTGCTGTTCTGAGCAGACCCGTGCTGACAGGTGCAAGGGCCACTCCCGGTGGCCAGGCTCCGAGGCAGGTCCTCTTTCAGCCAACACCTTCCCTGGGCCCGAGGGATGGGAGCCCTGTGACACCTCCCCTGGCGGGTCCCCGTGCCCCACGTCCACAGGGCCCACCTGCCTGTCCTCATCCTCCGCCGAACTGAGGACCCAGGCCCCATGACAGAGCTGGGCATCTGTTGAGCGATCCAGGTTCTCATCTCAAGCCATTTCAAGAGAAACTGGCCTGGGTGGCAGAGGATGTACAGCAAGAGAAGCCAGGGCGGCTGATCACCCCGCCCCCCCCCCCCAGGGCCCTCCCTCATCCCTGTGCCCCTCGGGCGGGCACGAGGTCAGCTCCAGGCAAGCCTGCCAGCAGCCCCCGAGGCCCCGCCCTGCAGCCACACAAAGGCAGCTCTGTGGGCCCCGCTGGCATGGGGGGGGGTGGTTAGCCTGGCAGCTGGGTTCCAGGAGGCTGCCCCCTGCCCCACAGATGCCCTCTGTGAGAGGTCTGGGGCGGAGCGGGCCTGGGTGGGGCCTGCCTCGCCTTGGAGGCCCTGCCTGCCCCACACCTCTGCAGGGCCCAGCTGGGTGGCTTCCGTCGAGTCAATGGTTCCAGCGGCCCTGGCCGCCCCCAGAACATGAGACCCTGCATGCTTGCCTGCATTCACGCCCCCTCAGGTACCTCTGCCAGGAGAAGCGAGGAGCCCCGACTCTGTTGACTCTGAAAGGGAGCACTAAGGGGCTGGGGCCCCTTGAGACCAGGGTGGGCAGGTGGGAACCAGCCCGGGACGGGACGCAGCCCTCAGACGTGTAACCAGGGCCCAGAAATGCCGGGGAGCCTGCACCTGGCGGGGAACAAGGGAGGTGGGAGGCACATCTGAGCGGTGCCGGCGGGGCCTCTAGTGAGCTGTCCAATTACTGTCCGTGTGGGAGGCAGGTGTCGTAATGGAACCCCGCAGGCGCACTCAGCCGCTAATTAGCCGTGACCTTGGGCAACTTCCCCAGGCTTCAGTTCCCCACTAAGGGGGTGGGTGATGGGGTGGCCGGCTCAGAGCAGCCAGGTGTGGCAGTTGGGGGCTAGCCCCTGGGACCTTGGGCCCAGGAGGACGGGGACATGCTGATGGACACACGCACGCAGCCGCCGGACACATCTCACAGAGCTGGTCATGCAAATGGTGGCCCCAAGCCAGCCGCTGGGGGCCAGTGAGGCCTGCAGACCCCTGGCCAGACTCAGACCTGAGGCCCCAGAAGCTGTGTTCAGACAGGACCCAGTGCTCCCAGCTCCAGACTCACCTGCCTGTCCCACCCACAGACCCCGATACACCTTCGTGGGGGCCTTGACACCCCTTCTTTGCCTCAAGTTTGTCCTCGAAGAAACCTGGCCTCGGGCCGCCAGAATCGGTGCCCCAGACCCTCAGCGGACAGCAGGCTGGGGCTGGGGGTGGGGGGTCACGTCACCTGCCGTCCTGGCCCCAGTGCCCCAGTGCCAGCTGTGCGGAGCCCGCCCTGCTCCCAAGGTGTCCTTTGGAATTGATGTTTGGGGTTCGGCACAGCCCGTGGACGTGGGATCCCAGGGCATCAAGGTCAGGGTGGACAGGGCTGGGGGCCTTGTGTGCAGTGTGTACCCCACGTCCAGAGGCTGGGCTGGCAGCCCTCAGGGATGCACCCCACACCCACCATGTCCTCTCACGGAGCAGAGGGGCCTCCTTGTTCACAGGTGGGAACTTTCCAGGGCAGTGGCCAGGGCAGTGATCCCGGGTTTTCCCAGGAAGAGTCCTGCTCCATCATCAGTGAGTAGACTGTGCACCCGGCCCTCCCTGCCTCCCCGCCCCACCTCAGGCCAGCATTCAGGGTCCAGTGAGGACCAGCGAGGCCTGACTTCCTAAGATGGAGAAACTTGTATGGACAACATGTCCACAGTGTGATGGACTAAACACTAGTAACCACACGTCCACCCGTGAACTTGACATTCTTCCTATGGAACATCAGGTAACTCATGGGGTGGACACTCACAGCCATTGCTCCGGCCCCAGACCCTGCCTCGGACACCACCATTACCTCTTGCAGAGCCAGGGCCACCCAGGTGGGCCCTGTCCACAGGCTTCCAGCTGCCCAGGGACAGATGGAGGGTCGTGAATTGAGCTACAAGCATGGGGGTGGCCAGGGAACATGTGGTCCATACCCACCAGCAGAAGCAGGGCAGGGATCCCCAGAGGAGGGCGGTCCACTCATCTGCCGACCATTAGAGTCAGATTTTTAGAACTGGGACCCCGGCAAAGGTAATCAACTGCCCAGGCCAGCAGCGGCCAAGGCCAACAGTCACTCACACAGGGCAGCATGTTGTGGCCCCTTTTTACAGATGGGGAGACTGAGTCCCAGAGGAGCCCAGTGCCTGCTTGAAGCTGAGAAGAAAAGAGGGCTTTGTCAGATGTGAAAGGTCTGTGCTGTAACCCAGACCCAGCTGTCTTGTTCACGTTTCTTTGCTCTAAAAGCCATGCTGGTGAGAGAGGCGGCTGCTCTCTGGCCCCAGCGGCCACAACACCCACAGCTGCAAGTGGGGAGGAGAGCGTCCTGCCTCTTTAGGCCAGGGGTCAGGACGCAGCTGGCCCTGGGAACTTATGGTTCAGAGGCCTCCCTTCTCCACCCTGACCCCCAGGAGCGCCCCTGCCTACCAAGGATGCCAGAGAGTGGGTAGGATTTGCATAGTTTTGTGGATTTTGGTTTTTTTTTTTTAACCATTGAGCAGATTCTATGGTCAGACTGGAGGGTTCAAACCAGCAGAGTAAGCCCAGCACGGTTCCTGGAATCTTCCCTCTGTGAATTCACCAGGAGGAACACCTAGAGATTCCATAGTTATGTCTATAATTGGCCAGGAAAATCAACTCCTGTAAAGCCAATGTTTTGTTTGAACTGTGCCTTATTCCATAAGAATTTCATTAAAGCAATTACATGTTAATCAGTGTGGCCAGGGTTATGGATGGCACCTCACCTCACAACAGACCCTGTGTACCACAGCAATTAGCAGGCAGCAAACGAGCAGGACATGGCCAACTGCAAGACCTGCGTAATGTTTTCATTACAGGAGTTGCTAATAATCTATTAATCTCCCTCTAAACACCCAGCAACATGCACACATTCCTCACCTCCAAGTCGGTTCTGTGAAATGGCTTTAGGTAAACAAAATGGGATGCAGGAGGTGGCATGTCAGTGGATGATTTATGGCGTGAATCGAACACCTTTGTGTGAATAAAGCCATAACTAAGCCACAGGAGCAAATTGTCATATTATCAAACAGCTTCCCTCGAGGCAGGCCCTGCAGCACACACCCATGGCCCACGCTGCCTGCCCAAATCCATTCCTGTGTCAGGAAGGTCCATGCTCCCAGGGATGTCCGCCCATCCAGGCCTGTCTTCCTTAAGAAGCCTTAGCCCTGAGTCCCAGCGGACAGGAGCTTGTCCCCTCAGCGCCTGGATGACCCCCAACTGCAAGTGAAACCCCAGCTGGATGCCCACAAAGCTCAGGAAGACACACACGAGGGGTGCATTGTCCAACATCCTCGGGGGTGGGAAGTCCTGTGGTCAAACCCATCAACATCTCTGCAATGAAGCAGTTTTGTTACACACAGAACGTGAATAAAGACTCAACAGGCCACACTCATCTCTGGACGCTTGTCCCACCTGGACCAGTCACGGCCGCTGACTTCTGGGCAAGGTCCCTGGCCTCTGTGACAGGTGGGCTTTTGGGCCAGGAGCTGCCCCATCGGATGACAGCAAATCAAATCTCATCTGTGGGACAGCTCTCTTCCTCTGTGAGGCCTGGGGTCGAACACACTCTGGGGAAGGCCTTCTGGTCCTTGGTCTGCAGCAGCCTGTACTGTCTATATCCCAGCCTGGCCCTGGGTCTGTACAGAAGCCAGGACCCCAAGAGCGTGGGCAGCCCAGCCCTAAAAGGTCCCGGCCACTCCAGGTGCTTCAGGGAATCCAAGGTGGTCCCTGAATGGTGAGAAACCCCCACCCTTCCCCTAACTCAGGTCACGGAGTGACCCCTCATGTCCTCGCTCGGTCCCAGGGTCCTGACCAGCTCACTGCGGGACGCTGAGTCCTCACATGTCCTCGGCTCATGTGGGCCGAGACGATTTCTGAGATGTCCCATTTTCAATGACCCGTTGGCCTCGGGGAGAGTTGGCCAGCTATCTGGTACGAAGTCCCTCTCTTGGGACCTGGCTATTGTTTTCCTTGTGATGACGCTGGGCTGATGGGTTTGGGGACAAGTTCTGGTCAGACTGTATCAAAGGTGAAGCTCCCTGGTGTCAGGTGTCTCCGGGAGCCGTGACCAGGTGGGAGGAACACTCTCCCTCCTGAGAGGGGGTGGGGAGAATCCACGGAAATTCTTTGGAATTCTTCTGCACAGGAGATGTGTCTGTTCTCTACCTAAATTTAGTTTTTGGCTTAATAATACGTTTTTAGAAAGTCGTGTAGTCTTCATTAGAAACATAAAGGTAATTTATTTTTTTCTACCATAAAATACAGAAAAACGAGTTCTCCTTAGGTGTCCTAGTCACTGAAGTGGGGTCACTGGTCACCTCGTGCTCCGCCCCAGGCACCCTCGCCAGGACCCCCAGGACTCAGAGCCTGTGGAGTGGGGAGCCTGTCCTACAAGGGACGTAGGTGACCATGGGGAGATGTGCCTTCACTTCCCATGGGGACAGGAGCTGCAACCTGTGATGAGGCCACCCGCTGAGCACACCCGGAGGGATGGGGGCCCCACCGGGACCCAGATGTCAGAAGACAGGGCCTCCCTGGGCTCTGCCTGCTCCCTCAGGGCCTCTCCCCAGAAGCCCTGATGGGAGAGCCACTCCAGGCCCCAGCAGGTCCAGAGTGGAGGGTGGGGGCCTGCTCACCCCAGGGCCTCAGCCCAGGGACACCCCGCATGCCCACCTACAAGGGAGTTCCCGCTCAGATAAGCAGGCCCCAGGGCTGACCCAAGGAAGGCAAGCAAGCCTCCCCCTTCCCCGCCCCCGCCCCCACCCAAGCTTCCCAGCCGGGAGACCCAGCCCCCAGGGACCCTCCAAGAGTCACCAGTGAGGTGGGCTCAGGCAAAGGGAGGGGCCTACTGGTGGTGCCTGGTGGACACTGGCCTCAGGCCCTCGGGCCCACGGAGCCCAGAGGCGGGTTACTCGGGTCGATGCTCGGCCTCCCGGGGTCCAGGAGCAACTGTGGGCGGGAGCGAGCGGATACCATAATCTAATCTTTCCCTTCTGGCTACAGCCATCGCACGCTAAGAGCTGCTCTCTCTTAATTAAGCTCAGCTCCCAAATCCTTTTAACCACGCAACTTTAGAAGAAGAATGCATCTGTCCAAATTAGCCTTGTATCTACGAATAATAAGACGGCAAGAGTGTGTTAATGAACTTAGATGAGCTCCGAGGGCCCATCTGCAGGGGGTTTATTTGTTTCAAAGGAAACCAGCATCCATTACCCTGAGAGGAGCTCCAGGGCCGCTGGGCACGCCTCCCACGGCCTCACCGACTCTGCAGCTCAGACAGAGGTTCAGAGAGCTGGCAGCAGGCTATGGCAGCCTGGGTCTAGGATGCCTGTCAGTATTCAGTCGCTCAGTCACGTCCAGCTCTTTGTGAGCCCATGGACTGCAGCACACCAGGCTTCCCTGTCCTTCACTATCTCCCAGGGCTTGCTCAAACTCATGTCCATCAAGTCGGTGATGCCATCCAACCTTCTCATCCTCTGTTGTCCCCTTCTCTTCCTGCCTTCAGTCTTTCCCAGCATCAGGGTCTTTTCCAAAGAGTTGGCTTTTCACATCAGGTGGCCTGAGTCTGCCCTAAATAGCCTCCAGTATATTTCAAATGACATGAAGGTTTTTCTCCCAAAATGTGCTAAAGTCACAGGCAGCCTGTCTAGAATAAGTGCCTTCTCAGCGCCTGCTGTCCCAGAAAAGTGGGGGCGCGGGGTCTGGTCCAGTGACAGAAAGGGGGTCAACCCTGAGAGAGCCGAGGGTTTCTATACATCACGGGGTTTGGGGGCTCCCCCGCACTGACCTGAGATGTTGTGTTTCATGAACAAGGAACAAGGGTCCAGGGATGCTAAGCCACTCGCTCCAATGACCATCAGGGTTGCTACCAGGCCCAGGCCCTGTGACCCCTGACCCCTGACCCCAGGGCCCTGGCCTGTCCTCTGTTCCACTCTGAGTTTATTAGACCACCGCCAGCAGAGCAGCAGGGGCGGCCGCAGTCAGGTGTCTGGCGGCACAGAGCGGCACTGCTCCTACCAACTCCAGGGGTCGCCGTCCTTCCTGAGCGGGCACTTCAAGTGCCCACAGAGCAGTGGAACCAAGGTCCCGACCAGGATCTCAGATGCGAGGGGAAAGGCCGGCCGGGGCGTTTGCGCTCAGCTTTGATGGAGGAGAGGCTGTGGGGTGTGGTTGGTCTTCTTGAGAGAGGAGTTATTCATATTTCCCAAATGGGTCAAAGTAAATAATCTATTGTTGGCTCCCTCTGTCAACAAAGGCGAGCCTGCTCACCACCCAGGCCCTCCCTTTGGGGCCAAGTGTCAGCGGGGACATTACGTGCCGGCACCTCGGGGACCAGGGTGTGAGGAGCAGGGTGCGAGGCTGTGGAGAGGCCCGTCTCGGGGACCCGGAGCCTGTGCGGCCCAGTGTCTGGCCTCCAGCCAGACTGTCGCCCCACAGGATCAAGCGTGCTTCTTAGAAGGGGGCCTGGAGTCAGCGAGGGGGGCCCAGGGGACAAGCCCATGAGAGCCTTGTCCACCATTACCTCTGCGACGGGAGTTGGCCATGGCGTCGCCAGCATTAGAGGAGGACCCGCAAAATGTGGAAAATCTTATGTGGATCAACACGAGGGCGGCCCTCTCTGCTCCGGCTGCCAGCGACTTTCTGATGACACTGCAGCTGACGGGACTCGTCTGGAACCTCTGGCGGTACGGCAGAGAGCTTTCCATAACCTGGAAAAAATTTAAAGTTGACGAGTATATGGGACTCCAAAACCTGCACCGTTATCAGTACTTCTGCAGGACGATGCTGACAGGAGCCCCACTGCTGGTCTTAAACACTCTCGTAACCAGAAGGACTGCTTTCATAACCAGAAGACAGATGCCCACCTGCTGACACCAGTTAAATTTGGTTTTCATTGCCTGATGAGACTTCATTTTAAGGAAGTCTCATATTCAAAAATCTCGGTGAACGGAGCATAGAAATTACGGAATTTCATTGTTTTCCTAACACATCCACCCTTCCTCCCAGAGTCTCTGGAGTAGTTAGACTGTAGCTAAACAAGACAATCTAGCAACCTTCTACTTTCGAACTGGTTTTAAAAGATACTGTTACTGTGTAAATTCAGGAATATTCTTATTTATTTTAAGCAAAAGTTGATAACCACAATTGTCATTACAATGACAGATATGCTTGATTTTATGATTTTTGTCTTTTGGCAGCTGGGAGGGGAGGGGAGGCGGGGCAGACAGGGGGGTGCTGGTCCAGGAACCCCATCTCTCCTTGTGGGGCTTCTCAGTGACCTTCAGGCAGCGCCAAGTCCCCCCATCATGTCCACGTGCGGATGAACCTGGCCCTGGGGGTGGGCGGATGCTGGTTTCTGGACTTCTCCAGATTCACCTGTGTGCAGAGGAGAAAGGTGTCCTATTCCCGGCCTGTGTCCTGTCAGCCTGTTGGCTCTGAGGGCAGACCCCTGCATGGGGCTGGGAATGAAAACTGGGTGTGAAGGGCCCTGAGGGAGCAGTGAGTCCAGCACCATCACTTTCCACAGTAGGAGATGAAGAATCGGTCCAGACTCTGTGCCCACGGGATAGGTTGGCCTGGCCTGGCCCAGCCCCTGGGCAGGGAGCCAGCCCGGTGCACAAGCTCCCCTTCCATCAGTGAGGCTCCACATGGAACCTCTTCCAGGAGAGTGCCTACTAGATCTCTCCACTACCGAGAGACCTACACTCTCAAGGCCAGGTGCTGTCAGAAGCCCCCTCATGATGGCAAGTGGAACCAGCCTCAGAATGAGGTAGAATCCAGAGGCTTGAAAAAAGCAAATGTTTGGTGTCATCATCAAAGGTGGATGGCTTTCACGGGGCAGCCGCGGCAGCGCCACCTTGCTTTTCCACAGTAGATATTACAGACTTCAGGACAACAGATCCACCACAGGAAACCCCCTTTTATGAGATTCATATCCAAAGCCTCAGTCTTAGTATTACAGAGAATATTTAGGATATTAAAAGCAAAAACATCATGCTTTGGGGAGCAAACAGCTGCCAGAGGCCAATGGCATGTTTGGTAAATGTTGAATCTGCACACTTATGAAGGAGCTTTTAATTAAAATGTGGAACTCCAGGAGGCCTGGGGTCCCAGGGGATTTTCCAGGGTGAGTATCCACTCTGCTAATGTGTCTCATCAGCAGAGAGCTGCTTCTGGGGAAAGAACAAACAATAAACCAACCAAAAATACTCATGATTGATCCAAGCTTCCCCTTTCAGAGAAAAACCGGAAGTCCCCCTTCCGCATTCCTGTGGAAACCCTGGCAGGTGGGGGGCATGGGGCCGGGGTCTGGGGAGCAGATGCCCTGTGGAGGCCCTGCTGCCCTTGACTCACAGCCGGGCCCCCACGAGGAATCTGCACATGCACCCTGGGGAGACGGTGATTAAACCCTGACTCAGCCCATCCCTCTGTGCTGGAACTTGAGAACGTTCGTTTTTCCTCTTGGAAAAGTACAAGAAAGGCAAAGCAAGATCAAGAAAAAACCCATGTTTATAGGCATGCTCAGTTCTGCCAACACATTTGGAGATTTTTATAGATGCAACCCATGAAGGGGGCTTCCCAGGTGGTGCTAGTGGTAAAGAATGCACCTGCCAGTGCAGGAGACACAAGAGATGTAGGTTCGATCCCTGGGTCGGGAAGATCCCCTGGAGGAGGGCATGGCAGCCCACTCCAGTATTCTTGCCTGGAGATCCCATGGACAGAGGAGCCTGGCAGGCTACAGTCCATGGGGTCGCACAGAGTTGGACACGACTGAGCCCGCACGAAGCCCATGAATGAGTGAGGGCCCAGCCCAGGCCTGGACAGAAGATATACCTTCGGCCCTCTCTGGGATTAGGCAGGATTTAAATCAGTCAACAATGTGGCATCTTTAAAATCTGGTCCCATTCACCTTCTGAAAGGCCTCTTCAGGTGGACGGAGCTCCAGGCCACAGAGGCCAGGGGACAGACTCCAGAGAGTTCTTAGAGCTCTTTCATCTCATGACATGGCCTCTGAGGCACACCAGTCCCCCAGGGGCTCCGCTGAGGCAGCTGGTCCCCATTAGCACTCACATGACCCCCAGAGAGGGAGCTGTCAGCCCCCAGCTAAGTATAACTGCCCCGCGGCCTGGGGCCACAGGCATCAGGAAATCACTGTAGTTTTCCACCCACTTTTGAGATCTGCATTTGAGAGAAGCCTGTGTTTAAAGGCCCCTAACAGACAGCTGGCAGCGTGGATGTCCCCAGGCTGGCCTGACGTGAAGCCAGCTTGACAGGCTCGTTGGGTCCGGCACTGGCCATCTGGCCATGCAGAGCAGCTCCACCTCTCGGGGTGACAGCCAATTTGTGAGGAGCCAGTGCAGTGACCAGTCAGTGAAGCTGCTGTTTCTAACACCCAAATAAGCAGGTGTCAGGCATCCACTGGAATTCTAAACTGGAGATTTAACCTCCTCTCTTATAAAGAAGGCTGAGTAATGAAGAATTGATGCTTTCAAAGTGTGGTACTGGAGAAGACTCTTGAGAGTCCCTTGGACAGCAAAGAAATCAAACCAGTCCATCCTAAAGGAAATCAACCCTGAATACTCACTGGAACTACTGATGCTAAAGCTGAAGTCCCAATACTTTGACCACCTGATGAGAAGAACCAACTCATTGGAAAAGACCCTGATAGTGGGAAAGATTGAAGGCAGGAGAAGGGGGTGACAGAGGATGAGAAGGTTGGATGGCATCACCGGCTCAATGGACATGAGTTTGAGCAAACTCCAGAAGATGGTGAAGGACAGGGAGGCCTGGCGTGCTGCAGTCCACGGCGTCACAAATAGTCGGACACGACTGAGCGACTGAACAGCAACAACTTCTGCTTGAAATCAGCTCCCAGGGATGCAGAGCCAGGCTGGGGCTCAGGGGAGGTCAGGTGACTCGGACCTCAGAAGGTGAAAACCTCGCAGTGAGAGGAGAGACTGAGCCAGCAGAACACGCTCCGGGGAAACCGGTGAGTCCGGCCCAGCAGGAGGAGTCCAGACGGGAGAAAGCAGGCGGGCAGCCGGGGCCTCTGTGCTGGGACAGTGCTCGCAGGGGACACTCTGATGGCCCTGGGCCTTGAGAATGGCTCCCTGGACAGACAGGCCTTGGGGGTTCCAGCAGAGCCTGTCCACAAAGTCCTGGCCTCATCCTCACTGTATCACTGGGCTTCAGACAAACGTGAGGTAAAGGGTACACTCTTTCCTGTCGGGGCCCCTGAGTGTGGTGAGGGCCCTGGTAACTGCCCCATCACTTCCCACTGGGCGGTGCTGTCCTGCGGGTCTTGTGTCCGCCCCCCGGGGGCTCCAGCCTGCACTCTGGACCGAGGTCAGAGAGGTGGAGCCAGGGGAGCCGCTCTGTCCTCCGTGACCCTGATTCCCCACCTTATCCCGGCACCTCTACTCAGGAGCACTTGGCAGTCAGTCTGGAAATCTCAGCTTAACAAGTGGGACACAAAACCAAGACCCATGAGGGACCCGTGTCTCAAGGCCCGGCCACCCTGACTTTCCCCAACAGGGGAGATCACAGCAAGCACACCCCCCGTCATGCCTCTGGATTCCTCCTCTTCAAACAGAATCAGACAAACATCAGAGCAAATGTTATATTGTGAGAAACAAACTTCCAGTAACAGCTTGTGCAGACAAAGAGACACTGTGCAGAAAGGAAAGCTTAACATCATTTCTTCAAAAGGCGGGAAATGTAACCAAAATAGTATTTACAACAGAAAACAGACAGCAAACACAAGGAAACCTAGAAATGAGAAATATGGTGACAAATGTCAAGAAAGTCTACCAGAAATTAGAGCTGAAAGATAACAAGATCAAAACTGGGAAAGGGAGGATCAGAAAGCCACAGCGCGTGTCCGGAGGGCCAACACTGGCTACCTGGAGCCCGGAACGATGAGCAGTTCAGATGGAATGAAATCAGCCAGTAGTGGAGAAAGCTTCCCAGACCTGACGGCGTGAGTTTCCAGGCAGAGACCTTGAGGATCCTGCACAGACCGTCCCTGCCGATCCCCCATGGACTCTGCACTCAGCCAGAAGGAACGGACCCAGGGACCAGGAGGATGCGGGGGGGTCTCGGGCCCCAGAGCAACCACAGGGGCTGGGAGTCAATGCAGCACCCCAGGATTGGGCCTCAGGGGGTCCAGAAATAAGCGTCAATTCTCAAGGGGTGGACACTGAGGGCAAGCGGTCAGTTTGCTCAGGCTGAGGTCTCGTGATGCTGTTCACATGACCAGTAGGGAGCGTGCCATGCGGTGAGGGCCCAGGGCTGAACAGAGGGGCCAACAATTAATACCTAAGAGACAGTGATGGTAGCCAGTGGCTGAGAGGCTGGGGAACCACTGAAGTTCAGCTCAGAGATCAGGGAGCAAGTGCCCCGGAGAGGGGGCAGGCGGGGGACACGTTCAGGGGCTGCTGCTTCAGAACACACTTAATAAGACTAGGCAAACGCTGACCTGGGGGCGTCGCCTTGGACGGAGTCTTCCCTTGAACTTCACGGAGCTGGAACGGTGGTGCCGCCACGTAACTCAATAAAGGCGCCCTTTGTTATCATTACTGTTATCATCAGGGAGCCTTCACTGCAAATTAGTATATTAATAATTAATATCAAATTGTCTTTCTGTGTGTCTCCCAGGGACAACAAGATGCTGGTGAGGATGTGGAAAGTTCATCCGTCACTGCAAGTCTAATCGCCTCCCAGGTCTCGGTCCAGGAAAACACCATCCATCTGCTGCGTCTCTGAGCTCTGTCTCCTGGGGACCTGGGGACCGTAGGCTGTGCAGACGTCTAGGGCATGCAGGCTGCCCACCGTCGGCTGGGTCTATGGGCAGAGCAGCTCGGGTCCCACAGGAGACGCACAGCAGAGGGGCGTTGACACCTTTGCCTGGCCAGCACGCTCCACGTGTGCTGCGCCGAGACCCGTCCAGGCCAGCCCAGGTCCCAGAGCAGCCCCTAAGTGAGCCGCGGGACCCCTGATCCCTTGTCCTCGTGAGGACAGGCAGCTAAGCTGATGGAATAAAAAGTGACTGAGAAGAGGGGAGTGTGGCTTGTGAGCCCACCCTGAGAGGCCAGTCTTGTGACTACACGGGCTCCCAACACACGGCCGGGAGTCACACAGCTGCTACACGTGTGTGTGCGTGTGCATGTGTGTGTCACGTCATGCTGACACACAGACAGCTAGAGTGAAAGCTGACTAGTCCGGGCCATAGTCTGAGGCCGGGCCTGGACCACTTTGGACACCAGAGGCGCCCGGGGGTCTCCCCTGCACGGCCGTCACCTTGGGGCTGGACCGAGGTGGGACTGCCAAGTAGGATAGGACCTGGAGGGGCCTCAGGTGGAGGGCCAGCTCCTCCTGCTCACCGCCCTCAGCACGTTGGCCCTCTGTGCGTGTGTCCCAGGAATGAGGTCCTGCAGGTGCACTATTCCTGGAAACGCCTGACTTACCAGAGGAGAGTCGAGGAAGGAGAAGGACCCAGAGTCCACCAGTGGTGACCGCAGGCCGAGGAGGGGAAGGCGAGGCCACAGCCTCTACGCCCAGCTCACGTCCTCCCCAGCCATCTTCCTCAGCCTGCGAGCAGCAGGGGATGGTCACATCGACCTGGACGTCCCCATCTTCAGGGACTTCACCAGGCATCTGCTGGAGCCTTGGCAGCCCGTTGCTACCCATCGGGGGGCCTGTGATCTCAGCCTGGAAGCCATGCCTCGGAAAGGAAGACTGGGAACACAAGGACCCCTGGTGACCTGACGGCGACGAGGTCTCTGCCTGGCCTCACCTGAAAGGATGCAAGCCAGGGGCTGGGCAGGAGGCTCAACCGGATGAGGCCCAAGGTCATGGCCCACCTGGCTAGAGTGATGGGGGACCCTCAGGCCTTGTCCCAGGGCCATCCTATCTGTGAGAGATGAGAACCGCACACACACCCACCAGCACAGCTGGTGCCTCCAAACCAACGGAGGGCCGCGGGGCTGCATGACCACGAGACCAGCTGGGCCGGGACCACGGGCACGCCTCCTGCTGCTGCCCCCCACATCCGGGCTCAGCTGTCCCAGCTGCCTTGGTGGAACCCTTTGTTGTTGACTTTTCATGCAAGAGAATACTGAGTTACAGTCATTTGGGGAGAAAAAGAACTAGCTTTTCTGAATGTTCATGTCCTGAAACACTGAACACAAAATTAAGAAACAAAAGCTGAGGGCTACAGACCGTTCCAGCTTGAGAACGAGGTCACATCAGTAACAAACCACAGCCTCCAGAGCCTTCCCATCTGGTGGCCCAGTGGTTTCCCGGGCCTGAGGGGCCCCTGGTGCTAGCTGGAGACTTGGGTGATGGAGAGGCGGCGGGGTGCTGGGGGTGGGTCCAGGCCCCTGTGCCTCGGGAAACCTTCGTGGTGACCTACTGATCACTCCAACCCGAGCGCTGACCTCAAAAGCTCAGCTGAACCAGAAGCCACTGGCGAGAAGTCCCCAGGGCCGAGTGCCCAGACGTGAGGTCAGGAGACCTCTCAATGTCCAACCCAAGTGCTCATTGAAGTCTTTGTTAAAATACTGGGGTTTTTTTCTCAGAAAAAAGAAGGCAAACTCATTATAGGAACACAGGAAAGTACAGAAAAATGGAAGGAACTGGGGATCACCAAGAGCCTCACTTCAGAGAGGACCGGGGTTAATGCCCCTGCATGATTCCTCTCAATTGTGCATGTGTGTGTGTGTGTGTGTGTGTGTGTGCATGTGTGTGTATGTGTGTGTGTGCATGTATATGTGTGTGTGCATATATGTGTGCACAGGTGTGTGTGTGTACATGTGTGCGTTTATATATGTGATTGTGTGTGTGTGCATGTGCATGCATGCATGCAGGCATATGTGTGTGCGTGTGGAGGCCAGGACAACAGCTCAGTGTAGCCTAGGCCAAAATTCAGCCCCAAAACGGGGGCGTCCTTTGCGGGTCTGAGGTGCTGGCCCCCAGACTCCCTTGCAGCAGCACTCTTTCCCACAG
Source organism: Cervus canadensis (assembly GCF_019320065.1). NCBI lineage: Eukaryota > Metazoa > Chordata > Mammalia > Artiodactyla > Cervidae > Cervus > Cervus canadensis. The sequence goes on along the minus strand of NC_057408.1, from coordinate 17,689,732 downwards.
CAGGCCCATCCTCTGAAACTGGTTTTTATGAGGTTATGGACACCACTGCAGAGAACACCTCACAGGGGTCAGCGTGAGGGTGTCTGACCTTTCCCAGGAGTCAGTTCTGGATGCAGAATTATTGACCAGAGGGCAAAGATGTTTCAGGGCATGTGGCGCATGGGGCCAGAGGAGCAACCCTGCTTAGGATCCGACTGCAGGGCTGCACCCGCTCATTGCGAGGGGCCCGTGAGCATCACAGGCACCCTGACCCCCGAGGGGCCTAAATAGCTCCCAGACCACTGAGTTGGCTTTTGACCCTGCCCAAGGTGCCAGGACACAGGAGGTGACCCTAGGACGGCCAGCACACTGACCCTTGACCTGGGCCATACAAGGGCCTTGACCGCAGCAGGGGCAGGCGAGGCACACCTCTGCTGGAGGAGGAGGGTCAGCCTCGGGCCTTTCCCAGTTTCCAGGGACTCTGAGTGCCTCCCAGGCCCGCTTGCAGCATCGCCCCCTACAGCCCTCGAGTGCCTCCCACCTGTGGATCATCCTTACGGGGCCCGCACCCTGTACCCACTCCTTCCCATGGCCCTCTCCTGACCCACCCTCCCAATGGCCCCCTGCACCCACCCCTCCCCAAGATCCCCTGCACCCACCCCTCCCCATGGCCCCCCTGCACCCACCCCTCCCCAAGACGCCCTGCACCCACCCTTCCCCATGGCCCCCTGAACCCTGCCTACCCCAAGACTCCCTGGACCCACCCCTCCATGGCCCCCCTGCACCTGCCACTCCCCCAGCTGCTCCAAGGGCACCAGAGATCCTGGGAAGGCCCTCTTGCTCAGGACACCCACATGCTTTCCCCACTTTCCAGGTTACCTTTGCCCTGTTGTCCTGTTTAAACCTGCATGCCTGACCCCAGCACTTCAGTCTCCTGGTTTCTTTCCCCTGTGGCTTGCTTCGCACCTGACAAACATCTTCTTTGCTCCAGGCTTGTGTCCTGGACCCGAGGTCCCCATGGTGTCCTCTGGTGTGGCCGCAGCTGCAGACAGAGCCTCGCACATGCGGGCCTGGATTGCTCATCCAGATGCCATGGGCGTGCCCTGCTGGGGGCAGACCCTTCAAGGCCCCGGGATGGAGATCCTGCCCTCAGTGGTCTCGCACTGGGCCCACCTTGCTGAGAAAGTCAGGCCAGTCTCCCCTCCTGGACACCACCCCTCTCTGGCCCTTAGGTGACACTGGCTGGTAGGGGAGAGTGGCAGAGCCCTCCTCAGTGGCTGGGACAGAAACTCTGTTGTCTCTAACTCTTCAGGAGGGGGTGGGCTGCTCCCCCCGGGTCCCAGGGTCAGCACGGACCTCCACTCACGTTTAGTCCTACATGAACCAGGCAGCAAACCCAGCTCCTCCTCGAACCCGAAGCCAACAGTTCAGTGACAGGGGCCCAGGGGTGAAGAGGAAGAAGGCAGGGAAAACTGGAAGCTAGGTCCGGTCAGTGCCCCCTCTGTAGCGGGCCCTGTGTGGACTCGCAGGGGAGAGCTCTGATCTGGGACCCTGGGACCCTCCTGAGCTGCCAGGGGACAGCTCTGCTTCTGGCCCCGGCACCCATGCTCAGACCTGAAACCAGTGTCCGAGGTCAGGGATGTAGAATCGAGCCCTAAATTAATTTTTGTTAATGTTGAATTTCAATCGTGTTTGTCTTTTTATGTGTGTATTTGGTATTACAAGCTTTTAATCCCTTTGGGGTTGAAAATCTTCAAGATGGAATGGAACAGAGGATGAGGAGAGCGTCTTGTGCTGGGACTGACCCTCGGAGGGCCCCAAGGCCCAGGCAGGGGTGAGTCACCTCCCTGGACCCCAGCCCACAGCCCCTCACACCCCTTATTCCCGAGGGTGGCACAGCCGGGGCCCGAAGAGCAGTGTATGCCACGCTCATCTGCCAGGCTTCACGGCATTTTCCCTATGATGAAGCGCGAGAGCAGGTTTCCACAGGGTGGGGGAAAGGCCAAGTCCACTCAATGCTCGTTTATAGTGGTATTTGTAAACACTTTTATTAGCACCATGGGGTCCTCAGAGCTTGTAGGACACTCTAGGGATTGTAAACGTCTAGGTAACATCAGATCAATGAACGATCCGAAGCAAAAGAACATAAGTATGTCAAATAAACTACATGAGAATTCTGACACTGAAAAAATTCCAAAACCCAAAGGAAGACACGAATGTGGGACGCACATGAACGCGGGGCTGGGCCACATCCTGTCTCTGTGGTGGGTCTGCACCACCGGGGGCCAGGCGGGGGAGCCTCCTCGGGACACCACAGCGGCAGGAGATGCAGAGCGACTTGTATTTAGGGCAAAACTCTCAGGTACAAGGCTCAGGCCATCTCTAATCGAAATTTTACCTTCAGGAAAAGCAACTTCCACGCTGTTTCAAAGTAACTTCCGGGCTATTTCAAAGTAACTTCCGTGCTGTTTCAAAGTAACTTCCGTGCTGTTTCAGTATCTAATACAAGTGAAACAATCTTCAAGAGTAAAATGGCCTCCAGTTGCTTTAGAATGCTGTGTGACTTCCCCTGCTTAATGAAGGGAGTCAGCTCTCTGTGCACCTCCCTCCTTTCCATGGATTTCCTTCCCGTTTGGTCACCACAAGCTCTGAGTAGGCTTCCCATTGCTCATGAGTCACCTCTTTCATACCTACTAGTGTGTATGTGTTGATCCCAATCTCCCAGCCTCACTCAGCCTCTTAAAGATTCTGCCTCCTCCCCCAAAAAAGCCACATGGTGAATGGTCGTTTAAATCCACCCCTTGCTTGCATTTCTGAGGACCCAAAGGCCCGAGGGGCCCTGGTAGGCCACGGGCTCCTGCTCCCGCCCCGGCCAGGACTGCCTCCCAGAGGAGCACCTCCACAGGGGGCTCGGGAGAGCAGGAAGGGGGCGCTCTTGGAGGTGTATGAGCTATCACAGGCCAGGGCTGGGCCAGGGGTCAGGGTGCCTGTGTTGGGCCAGGGGTCAGGGTGCCGGTGCTGGGACAGGAGCCGTCATGCTTTGAGGTGGGATGCAGCCCCTCCTTTGTGGTTCCATCCCCCTGGGTGGAGCCCCCAGAAGGCACAGCACTCCCACCAGGCATTGCTTGGCTTATATGACTCCACACCTGGCCTGGGGTCGCCTAGCACCAGGCTAGGCCCACCTTCCTGTTGCAGCCCAGGGGGTAAAAGCGCAGCCGCTGAAGGCACGCCCGCAGACCCTGTTCTCGGGAGGGGCCAGCTTCTGGCCCCCTGAGCTGTGAAGCTGCATCTGCAGGATCATGCCACTCGGAGGAGCCGCTGCTGACAACACCCGTGTACACAGGCGAGTCGGCATCTACCCGGGGCGGGCCTGGGGCTGCCCATGGCCTCTGGCAGGAAAGCACCCCCAGCGCTGTGATGCGGACAGAGGCTAGACAGGGCCTCAGAGAGCGCCTCCCACCCCCCCAAGAAGACAGTAGGGCCCCCAGGCTCCCACCCGCACCCGCATCACAGCGGAGTCTGCAGAGGAGCTCCATGGAAAGCTCAGCGTCTGAGCTGCCTGTGCCTCTCCAGTCTCTGCCTCTGGTGGACTCCAGGCCTTTCTTTTGAGGCTCTGCAGCCCCCTCTGCAAGCCTCCTGCTGGTGGCCGGGCCGCTCTGCTTCCCTCTGGGCGGAGTCAGAGAGAAGGTGGAGTGCGCATCCACCTGGGGTTGGCACCAACCTTGTACACAAGGCTAGCGGTTTCCAGTGTCTCTGCTCTGAAGAGAGGAGGTTCTGTCCAGCTCTGATCTCCCCTGGCAGCCATCTAGACCGAGGCAAACTGCCAGCGTTTGGACTCTGTACATATGAAACTCCAACCTAAAATGTTTTAATAGGCTTGAAAGTTTCGGTGAAAACATTTCTTGAGAAGTAACATTTCTTGAGAAGTTTCTGTAAGAAAAAAGAGCATTTATTTTGGTTCTGTCTCTGCTGGCGGGTTGCCTGGCTCTGCACCCCCACCCCCGTGCCACCCCCACCACCCCGGCTCTTTGTTCTAACTGGGCTTTCCAGCCTCCAACCAGTAACTTGGGCTGAGAGCCGTTCTGAGAAGCGGGACAGCTCTCAGGACGCCTCCCTACACTGCAGCACCGTGTGTCTGCAAGACTGGGCTGCCCTCCGTTGAGGGAGGGCAGGCCCCAGCCCGAGTTGGGCCAGGACTGGGGCCTCAGATGGCAGGGGCTCCTGCCAGTGGAGATGCTCCCACTGGGAGTGTGAGTGGGAGGAGAGGGCAGGTTTTATGGGACTTGGAAAAGAAGAATGACAACCACTTAAAACATGTCACAAATTCCTTTCATGAGATGGACAGAATGTGGCCAGCCACACTCTCGGAGTGAAAGGGCGGGGAAAGGGTGAGGACACGGCTCCTGCGCACGTCCAGGGGAGGCAGCCATGCCAGGCGCTCGGCTTCTCCCCAGGGCCCTGCAATCCGCGTCCTGGCAGGTCCTCAAACACCTGCTGCAAGTGCTGGTCCGGGAACCTCACTGTGAAGCTGGAAAGATGCGTCTTTGCTGCCTGAAGATCGAGCCTTCCGAGCAGCCCTATCACAGTACAGTGACACCCAGCTGTATTTCAGTATGTGACTCCATCTCTCTCTAAGCTACTTGTGACACAGGTTTGTAAAACAACTCATTCAATACAGTGTGCTGTCCCCTCAGCTGTGTCTGACTCTTTCGACCCCATGGACTGTAGCCCACCAGGCTCCTCTGTCCACAGGATTCTCTAGGCAAGAACACTGGAGTGGATTGCCATGCCCTCCTCCAGGGATCTTCCCGACCCAGGGATCAAATCCACATCTCTTGCGTCTCCTACATTTGCTGCTGCTGCTAAGTCACTTCAGTCGTGTCCAACTCTGGGACGGCAGCCCATCAGGCTCCCCCATCCCTGGGATTCTCCAGGCAAGAACACTGGAGTGGGTTGCCATTTCCTTCTCCAGTGCATGAAAGTGAAAAGTGAAATTGAGGTCACTCAGTCATGTCCGACTCCTAGTGACCCCATGGACTGCAGCCCACCAGGCTCCTCTGTCCATGGGATTTTCCAGGCAAGAGTACTGGAGTGCAGTGCCATTGCCTTCTCCAGCCTACATTTGCAGGTGGGTTCTTTACTATTAGTGCCCCCAGATACATCTGTAATGACTGTTTTTGACATTGATGACCAATGTCATCTGCAAATAAGTTTTCTGCTAATAAAAATCTGTGATGAGAGAGAGACCTGAAGGGGGCGAAGGGGACTTTGGAGCCCTTGTCAGCTCCCAACCGAGGCCTCATCCCTGGCCATCCCAGCGGGTAAGCGTCTCTCACCCGCTCCTGTGGGCGTGGTCCCCTCCTCCTCTGCAGCCCCCACATCCTGGACACCCCCCCCCAACTCACACAGACCCTGCTCTTGAGTCTCAGGTACCACCTGACCTGTGTTCCAGGTTTTTCATCTCAATGACTGGTGAAGACTATCAGACCCCCATCTGGATTGAGTGGAGGGTAACGCAGAGAGCCTTCAAAGGCTCCAGGTGGCCACAACGCCCAGGCACATTCTAACATCCTCACCCCAAGCCTCCCAGCCCTGCTGCCCCTTGGTACCAACCGCCACCCTAAGGTTTTGATGGCTTGATGCAGCAGCCCTCGTGAGGCCACCAAGACACTCACCTGAAGACCCCCTCCCCCACATCCTGCTGTGTTACAAGCAGGGCACTCGCGCGTTCTCCGTAACTGGTGATAGGCACCCCGCGCGGGGCAGTGGCCAGGCCTGGGCACAGGAGTCAGCGCCTGAGGTCTGTGCAGCTGGCACAGGCTCTGCTTCCCGCCCGTGCTGGGCCCTGCACACGCCTGGCGCTCCGTGCCTTCCAGGTCCTCCCCAGAGCCCTCTCACTTGCTCTCCATCCAGACGAGAGCACGGCTCTCTCCTCGGCCCCGGCCTTTCCTCCCCTTGCCAAGCAGACGGGGTTTTGCCATTATCACGTGGCGGATACTGATGACAGAAGTACAGATTTCCTCTTGCACATGTACTTCTAAAGGCAAATTGTGCCCCACTGTGGTGACAGGCAAGAATGCAAACCAGGGAGCCTCACTGCCACGTGCCTGTGACGACTGGCTCGAGGTCTGATGGCAGCTGCAGGAGGGGACCCCACCAGGGATGGGCAGCTGCCTGGCTTCCCTGCAGAACCCTGCATTTTGCAATGATGATAGATTTTGTTAGCTTGTTAATTCCTTCAGACCAGGTACTGTGTTTATTATCTAATTTATTAATTCATTCATTTGCTCTTTATGCGTGTTTAACACCCTCTCCAGCATGGTAGGCAGACACTTTTCTCTAGCACGAGAATAACCCCTTTATGGAATATGATCACCCAGTTCAACATTTCGTTCTCACAAAGGCGATTACTGCATGAATCCCCCTCTTCAAACTTGCAACACTTTATGATGAGAAGAAATGCTTCTTCATTACAAGTGTTTTCCCCACAAAAAAGCTGGCAGTTACCATGACAGGCGAGTGATGTAGGTACTTGTGTAAGTGCATTGTTGTGCTAGGGTGGAAACAAACCTAAGAAAGAATAATACAGTAAATGAAAACCTGGAGTCAGAAGACCAAAGTTCAAACACCGTTTCTCCAGGGACCAGTTAAGTTGCTAGCTTCTCTGGATGTCAGTTTCCTCGTCTAGGAAACAAGGATGAAGCAACCTCCTGCCTCTCATGGATGTCATGGAAATGAAATCAGAAAGGGGGTGAGCACATCTTGAGGACACCTCGGGGGCAGGCAGCTCACTGTAGGGAGGTGAAACCTGGGCAGAGAGCCACTGAAGAGCACTGAGCCACTCACCCACTCCGTACCACTGCTCAGGGTATTTCCAAATCCTGGTTTGCAGCTGAGCCTGGATAACTGCTGTCCTGCCTGGTTCTAGCGTGTGCAGGCCACAGTCAGGACCCCAAGCACACACAAGTGGCCTCTCATTCTACAAGGGTCGGCTTCCAACTGGCTGTCCAAATGTCTGAGGGCAGCTCTCCCCATCTAGGGCCATCCCAGAGCACAGAGGAAACCAAAGGCCTCCTGCTGTCGGGCCTGGGAGGACCAGGCAAATAACCTGGGATTATTCCCCCTGACCAGCACGGGGAGGACGCCCCTCCAGACATGAGAGGATCTTTCGTTTCTGGAAATGAAATTTCCCCTTCTCATGGTGGGTAGGGGTTCTTACCGAATCCTCCCAAACCTCAGCACTCTGAGCGCTCACACAACTTTGCCATATTTAAACAACATTCGTGCTATTTAGTTACTTAATAATTTTCTTTGAATTAATTTTAAATGTAACCCTTAAAAAAAAAAACTTGTCCTTATCCTAAGTAAAATGAATAACATCACAGGCTTAATATATTTGTTGTATTTTTTCTATTACACATTCAGACAAATACATAATAACCATGTAATGAGTAAATTAAAACATGTCTGTCCCTCAGCTCAGTTCAATCGTTCAGTCATGTCCGACTCTTTGCGACCCCTTGGATTGCAGCACGCCAGGCCTCCCTGTCCATCACCAACTCCCCGAGTTTACTCAAACTCATGTCCATTGAGTCAGTGATGCCATCCAACCATCTCAACCTCTGTCGCCCCCTTCTCCTCCTGCGTTCAATCTTTCCCAGCATCCGGGTCTTTTCCAATGAGTCAGTTCTTCGTATCAGGTGGCCGAAGTATTGGAGTTTCAGCTTCAGCATCAGTCCTTCCAATGAATATTCAGGACTGATTTTCTTTAAGATTGACTGTCCCTACGCTACCTAAAAAGTCTCAGCGTTTCAGTCTGGGAAAATCGCTTGAAAGAACCCCGTTTGCCTTTGGGGAAGGGCGAGAGGGCGTGGCAGAGCCCAGACACCCCGCGCCGGAGCGCCTCTGTCCCCACCCCCATCCCGGCACAGTGCTGGACCGACTTCGCAGAGAAATTCGCTGAAGGAACGTCTCCATCTAGTGGCAGAGACCTCTCATTACAGCCGGAAGGCAGCTCCTGCTAAAAGGCGCCGGGGGTTTCCTTTGAAGGGGGGTCGAGTTCTGGAGAGTGAGGACGGCTGCTTACCTCACTGAATATTCTAAAACCCTCTGAACTGTACACTTTAGAGGAGTGAATTGCCTGGTAAAAATTGCATCTCAATTTTCAAAAACAGAACGATTACGGGAGGATTCAATATGAACAGAAAGAGAAAACACTCCTGTGCCTTCTCCTGGTGAAATTATATCATCTGAAGCGTGACAGTGAGGGCGTCTTTTTCTTCGCTCTGTCTTGGGATGTGACGTTTACATCCAGGGGCCAGAAGTCCTACCAAAAATAGATTCTTTCATTTGTTTGTTTGTAAACCACGGCTGTAGCGCCTATTAAACACAATTTTCCCATGATTCCTTTAGCTGATATTCTAAAAAGTTGTCTCTCTTTAGGGCCTTTTTACCCTAAAAAGTGCTTTCAAGCTGCAATTACACAGATCTGAAATGTGCAGCCTGTGCCTTCACATTCACTTCACAGTGGAGTTGGTGGGTGTGGTTAAATTATGATGTTTTATTCTAAGGGGAGGCTGAGAAACATCTGCTCCTTGATGGAAACCATGTGTTGTTGCAAGACACTACGTCAGGCAGTTTAATACGATGTATCCCTTACAATTACAAGTGCTAAACAGAACCCGTTACAGAATTCCCACTCATGTTCTCGTCACACACCAACTCAAGAATCTTCCCCTGTAACTCGTAGGGGATTGATCAGTGCAATTATTTTGTAAAGGTCTTTGTCAGTGGATTCAAAATAACCAGAAACAGTAATTATTATTATTTAGGATTCAAGTGTTGATTTTCCAGCTGAGATGCAGCCTTAGCCTCACGCGGCTACAGGTGTGGATAAAGCAGATAGCAAACCCTTCTGTGTGCAGCACATTTTCTGGGAGGGCCTCTCACCCTGCCGGGCACATGCTCCCACTGCAGTGTGTAGGAAGGTGGTCCCAAGACTTCCAGACAAGCCAGCGTGAGCTCAGTTCCGCACCGGCCACAGCTCACGTCCTCACGCCCTAAGCAGGTCTCCCTCATTGGGAGGCTTGAGAGAAGGTGCCTTCCCCAGCCCACCCCCTTCCCCTCCTCCCCCTGACCCAGAGGGCTTTGCCTGCCCTGCTGCTGCAGGAGTGAGGCAGCCCCTCCAACCTCAGTGCCTCAGCCGGAGCTGTCAGGACAGGGGGAGAAGCCGGAGCAGGGTCTGGTAACAGCTCTCACTGCCCCAACTCCACTTCCCCCCACCTCAGTCCTGCTTCCTCTCCTCTCCTCTCACATCTCATACCCCGAGGCCCGTGTGCACATGATGCCTATAATGTACAGGATGAATTATTTAGCCCAAAACGTCATTAGTTCTCTAACTAACGAGAGAGATCTCATTAGTTAGAATTCTCTAACTAATAAAGTTGAGAGATCCAGAGCTAAACTGGCCAAGGAAAAAGAGAGGAGACAGTGAGCAAAACTGATAATGGAAGAGGAGCTTTCATAAGAAACCATGCCAGAAATAAAGAAATGTTACGATGAAATGGACAGATCCCTAGAAAGACACAAATGACCACAACTGACTCAAGAGGAAACAGACAACTGGAATGAACCCACAACAAGCAAAGAAATTCAATTGGTGATTTTAAGTCTTTCAACAAAGAAAAACTCAGTCCCGTGTGGTTTCAATGGTGAATCCCATCATACATTAATATTTAGAGAAAAGCCATGAAATTAAAAGATGCTTGCTCCTGAGAAGAAAAGCTATGACAAACCTAGACATAGGTTATTAAAAAGCAGAGACATCATTTTGCTGACAAAGGTCATTAGAGTCAAAGCTAAGGTCTTTTCAGTTAGTCATGTATGGATGTGAGAGTTGGACCATAAAGAAGGCTGAGCACCGAAGAACTGATGCTTTCAAACTGTGATGCTGGAGAAGACTCTTGAGAACCCTTGGACTGCAAGGAGATCAAGCCAGTCCATCCTAAAGGAAATCAACCCTGAATATTCATTGGAAGGACTGATGCTGGAGCTAAAGCTCCAATATTTTGGCCACCTGATGAGAAGAACTGACTCATTGGAGAAGACCCTGATGCTGGGAAAGATTGAGGGCAGGAGGAGAAGGAAACAACAGAGGATGAGATGGTTGGATGGCATTACTGACTCAGTGGACATGAACTTGAGGAAACTCTGGGAGAGAGTGAAGGACAGGGAAACCTCGTGTGCTGCAGTCCATGGAGTTGCAGAGAGTCAGACACTACTTAGTGACTGAACAACTGTTGGGGAAGTCATATTAGGAATTTATATTTGATTATGACTCTTCGGGCTGTTTTGTGGTGTGTGCTCTTGCATGAGGGCTAGTGTCAGTTTAAGGACCCCACAAGCCACTTGGCCAAACAATATGGGTGCTGAGATAGCAACAGTATGGAGTAGCTTCTATTTTATAAGAATACAGTATATAATACTTACAACATACAAAATATGTATTAATCGACCATTCGTGTTATCAGTAAAGCTTCCAGTCAACCTTAGGCTTTCAGTAGTTAAGTTTGGGGAGTCAATAGTTATACACAGATTCTTGACTGCACAGAGGGGTCAGTGTCCTGTTCTTAAAAAGTCAAGTGTACTATCATCAAATAACCTGAAATGAAATTAAGAAAATAATTCCCAAAAAAAAGAAAATAATTCAATGTACAATAGCATCAAAAAGAAATAAAGTACCTAGCATTGAATGTAAAAAGAAAAAAAGAAGTTCAAAATTTATTCACTGAAAACTATAAAATATCACTGAGAGAAATTATAGAAAACTTGAGTAGAGAGATATCCCACGCTCACAGATTGAAAGATTCAATATTATTTGTATGTCAGTTCCCTACAAATTATAGAGAAACAATGCAGTCATTATCAAAATCCCATCATGTTTTTGTAGAAATTGACAAACCGATCCTAGTAAATATGTGGACATGAAAAGGACCTAGACTAGCCAAATTATTTTGACAAAGAACAAAGCTGGAGAACTTACACTATTGGATCTCAAACTCACTATAAAGCTATAGAAATCAAGATCAGCTGGTGTTAACATAAGGACAGACATAAAGATCAATGGAACAGAACTTGAAATTCTAGGATGTTCATGGTCTGTATTGTAAAATTTAACACAAAATAACATTTTAAAGAGTCATTGGAGAGAGATTTCTTCCTATTAAGGACTCTCTCAACCCCATAGTTTATTCTCATGTCTGTCTTGTGCTGGATTCAGAGCAGGGACCGGCAGGAGATGACTCCAACCCATTCTCTGCTGTGAATTACACGAACGTGATTGTCTTGGGACCTGCTTTTTAGAAACTCTCTCTCCAGCAGCTGTAATGGAAATTTGGTCATAAGATGAGAAGCAAATTAGGAGGTAATCTGTACATAAAATCATGTGGAATTCATGCAGGAACATTACTTCCTATCACACAACATCGTACTTTTTATTAGGAAAGTTTTCAGATATGCAAAAATACCAACGTTCCTGATATTCCTCTGATCAGGACAGAACCTACCTTGTTCAATCACACTTCCCATTTAGTAGGCCTGATTGATTAGAAATAAATCCCAGGTATCCTATTATTTCATCTATAAATATTTCATCACACATCTTTAAATGATAAAGGTTGTTCTTAAAACGATACTCAAATAAATCACCAGTAATCTCCTATAGGTGGAGAAGGAAATGGCAACCCACTCCAGTATTGTTGCTGGAGAATCCCATGGAAGAGGACCCTGGTGGGCTATGGTCCATGGGATGGCAGAAGAGTTGGACACGACTTAGCGACTGAACAATAGTCTCCTACAGGAATTGAAACAGTAAAAGGAAGCAATCCTCTGTAAGCTGCACAGACTCTGCCTATAAAGTCTAGCTCTCTTTAAACAGCCTTTTTATACCCATCTGATGATGTAAAATCAAATGAGTCTCATGTTCATTTTTCCAAAAATAATAAACTTTTCCGAGCAGCACAGTAAACAGCAGAGCGTGCCGTGGTCAGGAGCCTGCTGTCCCAGGGGGACACAGCAGTGCCAGCCGACGCACCCCCTTCTATGGGAGCACACCAGGCCCAGCTCGGACCTAGGAAAGTGGACCCTCAGTCCAGAACAAGGGCTGACTGCCTAGTTCTAAACCTGATAAAGAGAAACTTCAAGTGAAAACCGCTGGCTTAGAGATGTGAATCAAATTCACTCTATCTTTTCTCAACATCTGACTTGAAATAATAATTTAAAAAATTAAACCCAAGCCTTGTGGGAAGGGATTCCGAGGTGGCTCAGTGGTAAAGAATCCACCTGCCAATGCAGGTGGTGTGGGTTTGATCCCTGGGTCCAGAAGATCCCCTGGAGTAGGAAATGGCAACCCACTCCATATTCTTGCCTGGAAAATTCCATAGACAGGGCTGGCGGGCTACAGTCTATGGGGTCGCCAAGAGTCAGGCATGACTGAGCAGCTGAGCACACCTTCACATGTAACTGCCTCCAGGCCGCCTCTCCCCACCATAACAGACAGCGTGCCGGGAAGATGCCAGGAGATCAGTGCTGCTGACCCGCCACTAGTCATCCCCTCATGTGAGTGGTGAGTGCTACACTACTCTGGCTTAACCCAGGGAACACTGACTCTCTGCTCCCATGGGCTTGGCTGCACAGACAGCATTTTACTGTGGTTGGTCCAGGAGATCCAAGGGGACACCACAACATCCCCCTTTACTGGGGAGTAAGACCATAGAGAGAGCAGGGAGACTCTCCTGATCACCCAGCCACCCTGAAGGGCCGGGACATGCTCCTGGGAAAGTCGCTGTTCCTTTCCCCCTCCCTCTCTTTTTCCCTCTGGTTTTCTCCCTTTTCTGTCTGTATTTCAAGGTACTGGTCTTAGAGGAGTCATGTGCTCACTGCCCCTTCTGTTTTGGTGAGTGGGGCAGAGGGAAAGCTGGAGATGGAGATGGTTCCTGTTAGTGGGAGAGCACTGTTGACATGTCTGGGCCCCCCCGCCCCCCCTCCCCCGCCCCCCCCCCCAAAAGAGATTCCTGGGAGGGGAGGAGGGAGTGGGAGGAGAGAGTTGGGGGGAGGGGAGAGAGGGGGAGGGGAGGGGAGGGGAGAGTGGGGGGAGGGGAGAGGGGAGAGGAGAGTGGGGGAGGGGAGAGTGGGGAGGGGAGAGAGGGGGAGGGGAGGGGAGGGGAGAGTGGGGGCAGGGAGTGGGGGGAGGCAGTGGGGGGGGGAGGGGGGGAGGGGAGGAGGGATCACTTTTGTCCTGTGATCCAGTTAGAAACAGAAGAAAATCTAAGAGGTTTCCACTTTGGGTGGGACAGCAGTCTGGAGACTCTAGGGGCCCCACACTAAGAACACTTAGATTTCTGTCTAGGACATGAATTTCCATGCCAGCACCAGGTTTGAAGGAAGCAAGGGACATCCTGAAAGTGAAAGTGAAAGTCGGTCAGTCATGTCTGACTCTTTGCAACCCATGGACTATACAGTCCACTGAATTCTCCAGGGCAGAATACTGGAGTGGGTAGCCTTTCCCTTCTCCAGGGGATCTTCCCAACCCAGGGATCAAACCCAGGTCTCTAGCATTGCAGGCAGATTCTTTACCAGGGACATCCTGAAGTCTCTCAAACCAAGGAAAGCCTAATGAGCTTGACCCAGGGAGGGAAGTCCAGTAAGAAAATACAAGAAGCAGAGTGGCCCTCAGGGAACTTGCCAATATCACAACTACTGATTATATATTATGCAAATATTTCAGATATCCATCAAGTGGTTGGACCTGTTTCTTTTCATTGGAATGTAGCTCTTTCATAATAATTACCCAAAAAAGGAAGCTATGAAATGTAAAAACAACGGTGAGAAACAAATCAATTAATATGGTGGTAGTTCAGTCACTAAGTCGAGCCCACGGACTGTAGCCCTCAGGCTCCTCTGTCCGTGGGATTTCCCAGGCAAGAATACTGGGGTGGGTTGCCATTTCCTTCTCCAGAGGATCTTCTTGACCTAGGGATTGAACCTGCATCTCCTGCATTGCAGGCAGATTCTCTACCGACTGAACCATCAATTGGTAAACATAGGTTAAAGAAAAACAGTCTATAAAACAATGACTAACTTGGGAGTTGTAAAAAAAATGCAGAATTAAAATATTAGATAATTACAGTGTGTAAGTCTGAAGAACAGAGGTATTGTGTTTTGAGATCTATATGTTGTTTGGAAGGAAAGTGGAATATTAACTTTACATTTAGTAAGTTAGGAATGCAGGTTCTTTGGGTTCCTGAACCCAGTTCCAGTTGTGTGTGTGTGTGCAGGCTTCCCTACATCAAAAAGCAATTCTTGGATGCCAGCAGGATATCCAGGAATCCAACTCAGTCCTGATACTGTCTCGCTAGAGACAGAATCAGACTACAACTTAAAAGGCTCAGTCCCACAAGACAGCCCTCCACTTCAGACTCCAGTCGAAAGCCCGGGTTCTGTCCTCCTTACAGACTCATCCCGAGGACTTCTTCAACTCAGGATGTCAATCACAAGTCCAGTTGTCACGTGCACTTCTGACCAGCTGGCTAGAATCAGAGGTTCCCACAGCCCCCTCCTCAGGTTGGATTAATTTGCTAGAACAGCTCACAGCACCTGGGAGCTTTCTTACTGGATTACCAGTTTGTTTTAGAAGGATGTGGCATCGGATGGAAGAGAGACACAGGGTGAGGCATGGCGGGGGAGCAGGGGGTGTGAAGTTTGCATGCGCCCTGCAGGTATTAATATAAAACTTGGAAAGGAAGTAATTAAACAATAATTTGTAAATTATATGAAAACTCCAAAGAATCTACTGATATACTACTTAAAATAATTTATTAAAGTAAATGGATCATTGCACAAAAATCTGCATTTTTACATACCAACACCAGTCAATTAGAAAGTATCAATTTTTAAAAGTATCATGCATTGGCAAAAGTATCAACAATGAAAAAAATGGACAAAAGTGTCAACAACAAAAAATAAAGTAACTAGGAATAAATGTAACCAATATACAAATCCTACATGCAGAAAATCATAAACTCTTATTGGAAGACTTTGAAGGGGGCCTAAACAACTAGAGTAAACTCCGGGAGTTGGTGATGTACAGGGAGGCCTGGCCTGCTGCGATTCATGGGGTCACAAAGAGTCGGACATGATTGAGCGACTGAACTGAACTGAACTAACTAGAGTGATATACTCTTTATAGATGGGGAGATTCAAATCACAAAGATGTCTCTTCTTCCCAACCAGAGTTATAGATTCCATGTAGTTCTGAGCAAAACTCTTAACAGGTATAATCAATAAATTTGACACATTAATTTAAAAATTTATGAAGCAATGGCCAAGAATAGCCACAAAACTTCTTTCTAAATAAATAAACTACTAGGGGCAATTGCCCTCACAAATAATATGCCTTACTATCACTCTATAGCAATGAAGACAAGACAAGAACCCAAAATAGAAAGTCCCAAACAAGCCCATGTATTTATAGAGGCTCACTGAGTGTCAGAGGTGGCACTGTGCTCAGTGGGAACAAGAGAAGCCGTTCAGCAGCAGTAGGGCTGGTAGTAATAGCCAGTCGAGCTCGGTCAACTGGTAACCCATGTGGGAAAGAAGCCATATCCCTGCCCTACACCATATACAGAACATCCATTTCTTATTAAAGACTGAGCTGTGAAAGGCAAACTCTTATAAAATTAAGGAGTAAAAAAGGAAGCCATCTTTATGCTCTCAGGTTAGGGGATACATTCTTAAAATTAAAGACTTCTGTTCTCAAATGACCATGAAAAATACAAGTCAAAAACTGGTGGATGATATAGGTAACATAAACAATAAAAGATCTGTTTCAGGAACCACAAGGAACTACCACTGCTCAACAAGAAAAAGACAAACAACCCAACAGAAAAATGAGTGACAAACTTGAACACAAAAGGCACATTTATTTTAAAAAATAGGAAGATACTAAGTCAAAATGGCTAGCAGATGAATACAAATTAAAATCACAACTTCATTTTAACAATTTTCATTTAGATTGGCAAAGATTAAGTAGCATAATAGCAAGTCATTGAAAATGTGGTGAGAATATAAGCTGAGACAACAATTTTGACATATCTCATAAATCTGAACACTTGCATATCCTGATCAGCAATTCCACATTATTATACATATCTCCAGATTTCAACTCATTATACTAAGAAACATGCAGAAATATGTTCATTGTAGCAATTTCCATATTACCAAAAAGGGAAAACAATCTAAATGTCCTTCTATAAAATAATGTATAAATAACTCCTGTGATATTCCCCCAATGAGCTATTATATAGAAGTCACAATAAACTGTACCCATATAAAATAACACAAATAAAATTTGGATACATAGTGATGAATGAAAAAACCATTCACAGATTTAAAAACATATGATGCATTTTTATAAAATCAAAAACAAGCATGACTAAACAGTATTTTTGTGCATGCTGCTGCTGCTGCTAAGTCACTTCAGTCATGTCCGACTCTGTGTGACCCCATAGACGGCAGCCCACCAAGCTCCCCGTCCCTGGGATTCTCAAGGCAAGAACACTGGAGTGGGTTGCCATTTCCTTCTCCAATGCATGAAAGTGAAAAGTGAAAGTGAAGTTGCTCAGTCGTGTCCAACTCTTAGCGAGGCCATGGACTGCAGCCCACCAGGCTCCTCTGTCCATGGGCTTTTCCAGGCAAGCGTATTGGAGTGGGGTGCCATTGCCTCCTCTGATCTTTGTGCATACACTTAATACAAATGCAGCAAAACATCATACAACAGGAAAAAGACAAACATGAATTTGAGGATGGCCGATACCTCTGGTGGGGAATCAAGGGGATGAGATGGGATTGTAAGGAACATGTAGGTAGCTGTAACAATATTGGTCGTGTTCAACATTTTCAGACCACGGATAGGTTCATTTTAGGATTACATCATCTTTGGTATGTACATAATTTACAGTTATTAAATAAGGGGAGGGAAGAACAAAGGGCGAAAGAAATCCAACTAAAGACCATGACAGGTCTACCTTGGAGATATGAAGGGTTTGGTTCCAGACCACTGCAGTAAAAGTGAATATTGCTAAGTCTCACAAATTTTTGGCTTCCCAATGCATATAAACATATTTCTACATTATACCATAGTCCATTACAGGTGCAATAGCATTGTGTCTATTTTTTTAAAAAAGTGTACATACCTTAAAAATGCTTTGTTAAAAAATGCTAACCATCATCTGAGCCTTCAGAGAGTCGTAATCTTTTTGCTGGTGGAGGGTCTTGCCTGGATGTTGATGGCTGCTGACTGATGAGGGTGGTGGTTGCTGAAGGTTGGTGTGGCAATTTCTTAAAATAAGACAATAGGGATGTTTGCCACATCAATTGACTCTTCCGTTCATGAACAATTTCTCTGTAGCATGCAATGCTGTTTGATAGCATTTTACCCACAGTAGAACTTCTTTCAAAATTGGAGTCAATCCTCTCAAATCCTGCTGCTGCTTTATCAACTAAGTTTATGTAATATTCTAAGTCTTTTGTGGTCATCTCAACAATCTTCACAGCTTCCTCACCGGTAGATTCTGTCTCAGGAAACCACTTTCTTTGCTCATCCATAAGAAGCAACTCTTCATCTGTTAAAGTTTTATCATGTGATTGCAGCAACTCAATCACATCTTCAGGCTCCACTTCTAATTCTAGTTCTCTTGCTATTTCCACCACATCTGCAGCTACTTCCTCCACTGAAATCTTGAACCCCTCACAGTCATCTATGAGGGTTGGAATCAATTTCTTCCAAACTCCTGTTAATGTTGATATCTGAACCTCTTCCCATGAGTCACGAATGTTCTTAATGGCATCTAGAATGGTGAATCCTTTCCAGAAGATTTTTAGTTTACTGTGCCCAGATCTATCCGTGGAATCACTATCTATGGCAGCTAGAGCCTTTCGAAATGTATTTCTTAAATAATACAACTTGAAAGTTGAAATTACTCCTTGATTCATGGGCTGCAGAATGGACACTGTGTTAGAAGGTAGGAAAACAACATTAATCTCATTGTACATCTCCATTAGAGCTCTTGGGTGACCAGGTGAATTGTCAATAAGCAGCAATATTTTGAAAGGAATCTTCTTTTCTAAGCAGTAGTTCTCAACAGTGGGCTTAAAATACTCAGTAAACCATGTCGTAAAAAGATGTGCTGTCATCCAGGCTTTGTGGTTCCATTTATACAGCACAGGCAGAGTAGATTTTGCATAGTTCTTAAGGGCTCTAGGATTTTCGGAATGGTAAATGAGCATTGGCTTCAACTTTAAGTCACCAGATGCATTAGCCCCTAACAATAGAGTCAGCCTGTCCTTTGAAGCTTTGAAGCCAAGCACTGACTTCTCCTCTCTAGCTATGAAAGTCCTAGATGGCATCTTCTTCCAATATAAGGCGGTTTCATCAACATTGAAAATCTGTTGTGTAGTGTAGCCACCTTCCTTAATCATCTTAGCTAGATCTGGGTAACTTGTAGCTTCTGCATCAGCACTCACTGCTTCACCTTGCACTTTCACATTATGGAGACGGCTTCTTTCCTTAAACCTCATAAACCAACCTCTACTAGCTTCAAACTTTTCTTCTGCAGCTTCCGTACCTCTCTCAGCCTTCATAGAGTTGAAGAGAGTCAGGGCCTTGCTCCGGATCAGGCTTTGGCTTAAGGGCATGTTGTGGCTGGTCTGATCTTCTATCCAGACCACCAAAACTTTCTCCATGTCAGCAATAAGGCTATTTCGCTTCCTTATCATTCGTGTGTTCACTGGAGTAGCACTTTTAATCTCCTGCAAGAACTTCTCCTTTGCGTTCACAACTTGGCTAACTGTTTGGCGCAAGAGGCCTAGCCTTCGGCCTATCTCAGCTTTCGACATGCCTTCTTCACTCAGCTTAATCATTTCTAGCTTTTGATTTAAAGTGAGAGATGTGCGACTCTTCCTTTCACCTGAACACTTAGAGGCCATTGTAAAGTTATTAATTGGCCTAATATCAATACTGTTGTGGCTTAGGGAACAGGGAGGCCAGAGGAACAGAGACAGGGTACACAGGTTGGTAGAGCAATCAGAACACACACAGCCGTTTATCAGTTAATTTCCCTGTCTTACCTGGGCGCAGCTGTCAGCACCCCAAAACAATTACAGTTGCCAACATCAAAGGCCATGAATCACAGATCATTGTAATATATAGAACAAATATGTTTGAAATACTGTGAGAATTACCAAAATGTGACATTCAGACACAAAGTGAGCAAATGCTGTTGCAAAAATTGGTGCTGATAGACTTGCTCCATGCAGGCTTGCCACAAACCTCCAAGTGGTAAAACAAACAAAAAACATGATCTGGGAAGCATAATAAAATGCAACAACAGTATGCGGATACTGAGTTGTCCGCCTTCCTTAAATTGTGTCAGTTTTTGCTTCATGCACCTGCGGTGGGGGTGGGGGGGCTCTTGCTATTGGGACAGGTGCTTCTGTCCAAATCTCAGCAGAGAAAAAGCAGCTCTTCAGAAATCGTATCAAGAAAGACCTTTTGAATGCCTCCGCAGACGACTGCTCCCGGACTGAATCAGCTCGTCTCCGCGGCGGCTCCCGCTGTCTCCGGGCAGAGCACCAGGTCTCCCAAGGCGGGGTGAAGGCGAGGCGGGCAGTGCAGTGAAGTTTCAGCCGGAAGAGACCCCAGAACACGCACTCCGGGACGAGGAGGAGACCTGGCGACCAAGCCCCAACCCGGCGCCGCACGGGGCACGCTGGGCCAGCGGTCCACGACGCCCGCTCCGCACGCCGGGGTGCACAACGCAGTCTGGGATTCCCGGGGCAGCTGCACGCCGGGCCTCGGACGGCCGGACTCCGAGGGTGATGGGAGAGGTCGTGGGAAGACGGCCGCTGCTGCGTGCCGACACCCGCGGCGCCAAACGGGGAGCCGTCCTGAGACGCCAGCCAGCCCTCAGAGCGGAAAGGGCGGCGAGGAGCGCTGCATACTGGTACTTGTAGTTCTCCTGGCACCGTCCCCGAGCCTGCGATGGGGTCTGCGGGGCAGACACCCCTGTTGCATGCCGGGACTCCCGGCGCCAGATGGTTACTCGTGATCCCTAGGGGCGCGCTGCATGCTGGTACTTGTAGTTCTCCTGGCACCGGCCCCGAACCGGCGATGGGAGCTGCGGGACAGACACCCCTGTTGCATGCCGGGACTCCCGGCGCCAGACGGGGACTCGTGATCCCGCGGGGCGCGCTGGACGCCGGGACTCGTAGTCCCAGGACGTCCAGCCGCAGCGCCTGATACGGTTTGCGGCCCGGGGGCCCCGCTTTGCCTGCCGTCGCCAGTCCCGGATGCTGGTGCTCACGGGGTGGACGCGGCGAGGGTGCCTCGTTCCCAGCAGGGCCAGCCCCGCCCGCGCCCTCCAGGCAGCGGCCGGTTCCGGGGACCGGGCGGCCTCTCAGGCCCCGTGTGGCGTGCGTCTGCCACGGCCCCCGGCGCACGCGCGCGCGCGGCGACACGTGACTCCGCACGCTGTCCCGGAAGTCGGCGCGGGACGGGCGGCGGGTGGAAGCCGGTGCGGGGCTGAGGATCGCAGCGTTACCGCCGTTGTCCCCTCCTGGGCCGGGGTCTCCCGCCCGCGGCGAGGGGCGCCGGGCCCTGAGCGTCTGCCGGCGCCCTTCCGCAGCGTCTCCGCCCGGCTGCGATGGAGGCGCCGCCCGGCGGCCGCCTTCCCGCCGAGGGCTCCCAGCCGCCGGCCGTAGCCGAGGTGCGCTGCCCCGGCCCCGGGCCGCTGCGCCTGCTCGAGTGGAGGGTGGCGGCTGGCGCTGCCGTGCGCATCGGCTCTGTGCTGGCTGTGTGCGAGGCCGCCGCCTCCACGCAGCCCTCCGGGCCCGCCCCTGTCCGCACCGGCTCCGGAGGTTGCGTGCGCGCGGAGCGCAGGCTGAGGTCGGAGCGCGCGGGCGTGGTGCGAGAGCTGTGCGCGCAGCCGGGCCAGGTGGTGGCCCCCGGGTGAGTGGTAACGGGGGAGGAAGCCAGGTCTGGAGGGAGCTCTGGGCCTGGGCCGGGAGGGGGACCTGGGCTGGGCACTGGGTGGGACAGGGTCTCCCGGGCTGCAGCTGAAGGAGCTACGCTCGGGGAGAACTTTGGAAGGTAGGGCGCACAGTTGCGCCTCTGCCTGTTTTTCTAAGGCTGGATGACAGTCCCTGCTAGTTATCTACTGATCGGAGGCAGCAAACTTAAAAAAAAAAAACAAAGCCCTGTGTCACCGAAATTGCACTCTTTGAAAGACAGTTGCGTTCTTTTCTGTCTGTGACAGGTGTCTCCACCCAAGACTTCACGTTTATAAGTCAGGAAAACTAGGGTTCATAGCGCATACAGGAAAAAGCAGGCGTGCTCCTTGCTTGTTGTCGCAGCGTTAATTGTTGGGAGGCGTGCACTTGTTAAGGTCCTAGTAAATTAAACCTTGTGAAGCGCGGCTGTAAAACCTGGCAGTTCTGCTTCATAGCTCAGGAAGGGGGTGTGGCTCTGGCACAGGTAGGTCAGGGCAAGCAGTAGTGTCTCCTTCTACCATGGCTCTTGCTGTCCTACCCCTGTTTTAACCTTGTGAAGGGATTTTTTTTTTTCTTTTTTGAAGTGTATGAACCTCTTTATAAGTTGACCAGTGTTGTGCGCAAAGTTGTGTACACATGACTGGTGTGGTTGTTTCCATTGCAGGGACGGAAACCTGGGGCAGGTGAGCATCCCTGCCTCCTGTTCAGTGGCTGGGGTGCAGTGTCCCTCTGTGGGGCCCAGTGCCCTGGGCACTCAGTTCCCTTTCTCCCCACCCTGGCCCTCCCCTGGAGAGGTGGGCACCGGCCCCTGCTGCTCTCCCGGTGGCACAGGTTCATTCTCTGACTGTTGAACATTTTCCACCTGGTTCCACACGGCTAGAGCCTGCCTGCCTCACAGTCCGGGGCACCTCATCCCGCGTCCAGTTCCCTTCTCTCATCTTTGGAGACGGAGCCAGGTCTTCAGCCATCCGTACCTGCCGCAGAGTGCAGGGGAGGTGGCTGGGCTGCACTCTCATCTGCCACCGCCAGAGCCATCCTCCTGGCCTTACGAGGGAGAGGCTCGCTGTGTGTGACACCCCGGTGTGCTTTCAGCATTGCTTTGAAGTCAGGTCTCCCTTGACCATTGCTTGGGCCCTGAGGAGCCTGTAAACCCACCACCTGGACGATGGACATGCTGCTTGATGTTGCCGTTTCACTGGGTAGAAAACCCCTGAGGGAAAGACCTCTGCTCCATGCTGTTCTGTTACTCTGACTGCATGGAAACGACCCCGAGGCCCAGGCAGGCCGGTCACTGGTCACAGCAGCTAGTGAGCCTCACGTGCAGCCGCCGTGCAGAGCAGAGGAGCCCAGTCAGGTAATGCTGCCAGTCAGCCCAGTAGCTGGCCTAGTGACGAGTTCCCAGCTGTGCATAATTTTCTTTTCTGTGTGTTTTTGGCGTTTCAGGTCTTGGGGTATCTTACTGCAGTGGTTCGTCCCGGGGCCTTTTGAGACTCTGAGCAGTGGTAGCATTTCTCCTGGAACGCAGGTGTGAGAGGGTGTGTAAAGCACCAGCCCGGAGCCAGGCTCTGTGGCCGGAGTTGTCCTTGTGTCCATCATCACTGTCACCAGCTGGCCTCATCCTGACCACACCAGAGGTTGTTCTCCAGCAGTGAACAGTTCCAGGAACACAGAGACCTTGTCTCTGGATGTAGTGGAAATGGCAGACGCTCTTTTGACCTGTGATGGGATTGCGTGTTTCTGTAGCGCTCACACTGTCGGGGAGAGCGGGGATTGTTCTGACCTTTTAGAAAGAGGAGGGAATGGGGTCCCAGCAGGTTCTGACGTACCAGCCTGGTCCCTGCTGGGCTTCCCCGGGTTTCCTCCACACTGCTGTCTGCTTAGGCTGCATTTCACCCGGAGCATCCCCGTGCGGGAAGTAGATGGAATAAGGGTCTGTTTCTGTTCTTGTAATGCGTATGTGGATTGAAATTATTTTGATTTGGAAATATTCTGACAAGGCACTGTTAGCAGAAAGTATTTCTGTTAATTATTTGTCCTTTCTTTTTACTTGTCTGCTTTTTTTTCAATTCATGTGGATACATTGAAGTCTCCAAAGGAAAGGAAAATATACACATAAAATAATAAGGAAACAAGCCTGGTGATGGATAAGGACCGGCACAGGAGGAGGCTGTGTAGGTGCGTGCTTGCGTCTTTTCTTGACATCCAACTGGCATTATCTGTGCCCGGTAGCCTGTCTGTCTGAATCTGCTGTTTGTATTAGGATTGTACAGTGGTGATGTTTTTAATTCCTTCGTTTCTTCTTCCTTTCTTGGTTGGCTTTCTACTGTAAGAAAAACTAACTTATTGGCGTGGACTCATGGGTGCTTATTCAGTGGATTATAGTCCATTCCAGTTACTTTCTCAACACTCAGATTATCCTGGACTGGGCAGCAGGCACCCTTCCAGGTCCTGTTTCCTGACACAGCCCTGGAATCAGCCTTTCTCAAGTCCTGCTTCCTTTCAGTGGAACCGTGGTCTGGATGTCTCGCCACCCAGTGCTCTTCAGTAGTCAGACGTTTGCTGCTCTGAAGAGGTCCCTTCACCCCTCACCCATCTGACCCGCCCAGATCCAGCAGCTGGCAGCGCCCTGGGACCCGCTCCCTGACGCTGCGCTCCTTCCGACACAGCTGGTGCCCTCTGAGCTCCCCGTTAGAGCAGATAGACGCTCCTGAGCACAGAAACCTCCGGAGAGCTTGGTCCTTGTGTGCTGAGGGGAGTACCTTGTGTGGGGATTGCACTGATGATTGTCCTGTGGCCTCTCCTCAGGTACCGGCCAGGGAGGTTGGCCTGTGTTGGTGACTGGCTTGCCATTCTGAGGCTCGTCTCCTTGGTTGAAGTGTTTCTGGAGTTCACAGCACGTCAGTCCCTTGACTGTGCAGTGTATTGAGGGTAGAAAGACCCTGCCCGTGGCAAGGTCTGCAGAGTTGAAGAGGGAGGACATCTCGTGCTAAAAGGACGTGGCTCTTGCTCCTGTCTGACCCCCTTTCCCTCTCTGGGGACTGCATCTCTTTGGGGGGATATTTTTTAAGCCCAAGCAGAGATGCAGAAGTCAGCTGGACAGATAGCGTCATACCCAGCTCTGACCCTGGAGGGCAGATCTGAGTGGTCCTGTAATTTACAGCAAATGCAGTCGGCCCTCCCTGTCCACGAGTTCCCCACCAGTGTGTTCAGCTGATTTTGGGTCAGAACATCTGAGCAGTGAGAGTAGGGATTCAGAAAGTTCCAAAAAGCAAAGCTTGAATTTGCCACATACCAGCAGCTGTGATAGTGCTGACCTTGTGGTGGGTGTCACCAGTGACTGGGAGATGGTCCATGTACACAGGAGGGTGTGTGTACACAGGAGGGTGTGTGGAAGTTGTGTGCACACACCGGGCTGTTTTCTGTGAGGGACTAGGGCATTCTCCGACTCTGGTACCTATGGGTCCTGGGAGCAGCCTCCCGCAGATACACACCGGTGACTGTCAGGTTGGCTTCCCTCTAATGTGGGCTGGGCGTTCCTGCAACCTACCCGGCAAGTGTCAGCCCGAGCTGTGCCTGCCGAGAGGAGCGGCGTGTGGGGGCCCCCAGCCTGGGAGCCCACCAGCCGCTGCGTTCCTCTGGCCTCACGGGCAGCAGGTCTGTGGGGCCTGTGTCCACAGCGTGAGCAGCGTTGGTGACATGGTGGACGAGCAGTCACTGTTTCTCCCCCGCCTGCCACCTGCGGGTGTCCCAGGAGGCAGGCTGCAGGCTGTGCCCAGGTGCCACAGGGCCCACAGCGCCCCGACCCGTGAGCAGATGCTGGAGGGCACCCTCGACCTTGAGCGGAGCACCTCCGTCCACTTGCCGGCTCCACTGTGCGGTCTCAGACAAGTCCTGGACCCGTTCCCCCCTCGTGCGCAGGAGGGTCCTTGGCAGGAAGGGATCTGGGAAGGTGGGCGGGGGCCGTGGCAGCAGTGGCCTCACCCCAGAACCGAGGGTGAAGCGGGCAGGACCCCAAGCCGGCGCTGCTGACGGGCAGGGTCACCTGGAGGAGCTGCGTGTGCTAGGGCAGGGGCTCATCCACTCCCCCAGCCTGTCTGGGGTCAGGGTGAGGGGGCAGTTTCAGGGAGGGGTTGAGATGGCGCCTACGGTGGGCCCTCAGGGAAGGGGCCATGCTGCCCGCCAGGCACAGGCCTTGGGGTGGCCCGGCGGGGGGCTCATGAACAGCAGGGATGGGGCGGGGAGAGGCAGGAGAGGCCCCAGAGAGTCTGTGAGGAGACACCCCGAGGGCCCCGCACGCCGGGCACCCGGGCCCTCACCCGCCGGGTCGGGAGGTAGGACCACGCTGACCTGCGCGGCACGCTGACCCACAGCCGTCAGGTTGGGGAGCTGGAAGCCCCCTTCAGAGACCGATGCCAGGCCACGAGGGCTTGAGGTGAATGTACAAAGATAATGGCAATTTCTGTGTTTATGAAAACTAGGGATATTAGTCCTGTCAGAAAAATTTAGATTAATCACAGCCTTTCTCTAGACCAGGAATGACTATGGGAGACAAGAATCATTTATTGTCTGTATTTTAATGAGTTGTTCCTTTTGTCGTATTAACGTTTCAGTTTTTCTAAGCTGTTTATCAGAAACCATAGGAGAATCCCATGTAAGCTTCTCATGCATTTTGAGACAGTTTTCTGTTATCTGACTGGACATCCTGAGTCCTTTCTGTTGTTCCTTAGGTAGTTTTGCTGTGTTTCATGTGAAGGACCCACGGAGGGGAAAGCCCTTCACTTTATCACCAGAGACACGGCCTGGGGGCGGCGTGACCCCCTGCAGTCCTGGGGCACCGATGAGCCCAGGGGTTGCGGCTCTTGCTGATGTGTGCTTGTTCTCCCCCATTTCCAGGGCGGTCCTGGTACGCTTAGAAGGATGTAGTCACCCCGTCGTCATGAAGGGCCTGTGCGCCGAGTGTGGCCAGGACCTGACCCAGTAAGTGCTGGCGGCTCGGGAGCAGCGGGGCCTGTCGGGGTGAGGGCCAAGGGCTGGGGTGCAGGCCACGGCGCCACTGTCCTCCACACGACACGGGCTGGGCTGCCTCCTGGGGAGGCGCGTGCCCGTTGTGATGCGCGCAGCTGTGACGAGCCCTCCTCGTCCCTGCGGGCCGGCCGGCCTGGACCTGGCCTGGACTCCCCGCCTGGCGTGTCCCAGCCTGGGCGGGTTTGCTCCCATGGTCGAGGGTTCCCTGGCGCATGTGGAGCAGTGTGGACCCGTCTGTTTCTCACACTAGGGGTCTCTGGGACCACCTTTATTTTCAAGGGGAACTTTGTGAGTGTGACTTAGTTTCTTCGTCAGTGTTCCTGTGTTTCCAGATGGGGAAGACACTTCAGCACTAGGCCCGCGGTGCACGTCCACTAGAATTAAACCAAGCTGAAGTCCCCGTGTGAGTTAGCGAGCTAGAGCCCTGGCCTCAGAGCCCCTCTCTCCACAGGCTGCAGAGCAAGAACGGGCGGCAGCAGGTGCCACTGTCCACGGCCACCGTGTCCATGGTGCACAGCGTCCCCGAGCTCATGGTGAGCTCCGAGGTGGGTGTCCTGGCAGGCCGGGGCTGGGAAGGCGGTCCTGGGGGCACTCCTCAGTCAGGGCGGGGGCGGGGGAGGAGATGGCAGGCCTGTTCTTGTCACTGTCGTGAATGACCATAGTGCACGCATGGTCTGTGAAGCAAGCGGCCTGCCCTGGACGGGGGCTGCGCCTCTCCTGTTGTCTCCCTGCCTTTGAGTTGGGAGGTCTCCGGGATGCTGCCGCCGGAGCCTGGGCTCAGAGGGAAAGACAGCCTTCGGCGGGGAGCCCCGGCCAGGCAGGGTCGTGAGCTGGGGGCACCGGAAGGCTCCTGCCTGGGAGCAGGGCTGTGCGGGAGGTGAGCGGTGTCAGCTGAGTGGTGCTGGCCACATGGGCGTGGGGGCCCAGTGCATGCTTTCACGAGCAGACGTGCATGTGCTGCGGGGAGGTCTGGGAACAGAAAGCTTCCTCGTGTACATTGCGAGAGTCATGTGGCCATGCTGACCAGAGGCCTCCTGATGCTGAGTCAGGGCCCACATGGGCGCAAGCATCGCCAGGACCGGGCACCAGCACAGGGCCCGTGAGGACTGGCTTCTTGTCTTGTTGAAGGAGCCTTGGAGCTCTGCGTTTCTGTAAGCTGTCAGTAAAAACACTGTGCTTGTAAACGACATGTGCCTACTTTGTGTTTCGTGGAAAAGACAAAATACCAGAGACGTGATTTTGCCTTCTCTGAATTACTGAAATCTAAGCATAAGTACGTAAGCGTGTTTAAGACAAAACAAGGAAGTCTGAGGTAGAAAAGAGAAGGAAGTGTTTCCGCTGTTTCTGCTATAACAGAGTAGCTCTTGGCCTTTCTGCATAAACTCTGTGGGGAACACAAGGTGGGATTCCTGTCGCTCATCAGGACAGCTGCAGCCGCCCCGCGGCTCAACGGCATCTCAGTCCTCGCGCGCTCCGCCCTGAGCAACTCTGTATAGACTCAGCCTCTTGCCTGTCTGCCCCCATCACTGGTCCACACGTAACTAGAAGTAGTCACAGTCAGAGTGGCTTGAGGACATTTGAGCAAATGGAACAGGCTGCAGGCACCAGGGCATCAACTCCGGGCCGCTGGGCGCATGGGTGTGGTGGGCACCCCCGGCTTCCTGTTCTGTTTCCTGAGAAGACGGAGTGTCACCTTGCCTCCACACGGCCTTCCTCAGTCATTTCTCTTTCCCTCCCCGGCTGTAGCAAGCTGAAAAGCTGGGGAGGGAAGACCAGCAGCGCCTGCACCGCAACAGGAAGCTGGTGCTCATGGTGGACTTGGACCAGACGCTGATCCACACCACGGAGCAGCACTGCCAGCAGATGTCCAACAAGGTGAGCGCGGGCGGGCGCGGCCAGCGGGGCGGCCGCGGGCGTCCTCAGAAGCAGCCTGGGTGTTGGGCTCAGGAAGTGAGCAGGCTCTGCCCCGAGCTCGTGGCCACGGCGGGGGGACAGTGGAGAGCTGGCGGGGGCTGGAGTGGACCCTCTCCCACAGAGCAGCGCCGGGGTTCGATGGCTAGTGTTTCTGCGTTGTGAGATCTTCTGTCCCCTGCCAGGTCTCCATGTTGGCTGTGCCGTCACCTGCGGATGTGTCTCAGGGTTTCCTGCATCATGACCACCGCATTCACGGGCGGCAGAGCTGGGTGGGCAGGGATGGGGTGCCGCGGTGGCGACTGCAGCCACTTGGGGCTTGTCCGCCGCGGAGCAGGACATTTCCATTCATTTCGTAAGAGTTTGAACGGTTGCATCACACCCAGTGAGAGCACATGTGGTAGTAAGGTGTCCCTGGGGCCGCGTGGACCATGTCCACTGCTGGCAGCTTCCCTGTGTCCCCCTGATCCCCCACCACTGCCGCTCCCAGACCTGCAGGACACCTGGCGGGCAGCACCTAGAGAGGTGGGTTGAACCCTTAACCTCGGAGACCCTCACTTGGGATTTGAGGATTTTTCTGTTGCAGCGTCCAGACGATTTGCCGCTTAGCGTGGGGCTGGGGTGGCGGGGGCAGTTGTACCATCTCGACTCCCAAGTGTTTTACCAGAGTAGCCCCATCGTGAACAGTGTGACAGTTATAGCCAATCAAAACTTAACAATGCCTCGGTCATTTCCTTTTTGAGTTTATTATTACTGGGAAAATGAATGATAAACAGAATTAAAAGGATCAGAGTTTAACTTTCTAAGGAGAGTAGGCTCTCGTGCATGTTGGTCACGTGTGAGCAGGTTGGAGTTACTGATCTCATCTGTCTCCTAAATGTGGACCTGGTTTTTGTGCTGTAAGTCAGTGGAGTTGCATCTTACAGCCGTAAGGGAGTTAGGCTGAGTTGTGTGGGGCTCTTCACTTACCTTCATCTCTGGCTCCGGGAGGCGCTGTGGATAGACCCTGGAGTCTGCGGTGGTTGGCTGCCTGCCCCGTGTGAAGTGACCCACTCAGGGTGCTCATGAGATGGTTAGGACATGCGTGTCCACCACTGTCCTGAGACACTTGGTGAGGCCCCTGGTGCCTGGTCCTCAGACAGCTGAGGCACCGTAGTTGTCACAGGAAGCTATCGCAGGTCACCTGGCTGTTCTGGGCAGTCACTGTGATTGTCCGGAGTGCTCACCCGGGCGGTTACTGCAGGAAAGGGCTGAGCCCCCTTACAGAGCGTGAGAGAGGAAGGCGTTTGTGTGGCACGGCAGGCTGTGCTGCCCTGACTCCCCCTGTAGCCCCCGGCCGGGCAGCGGTCA
This sequence comes from Cervus canadensis, assembly GCF_019320065.1. Taxonomy (NCBI): domain Eukaryota; kingdom Metazoa; phylum Chordata; class Mammalia; order Artiodactyla; family Cervidae; genus Cervus; species Cervus canadensis. Next base: position 17,660,365 of record NC_057408.1, on the reverse strand, counting down.
CCTGCCGCACATCAGTGCCGCCCTCTGACCGGACCTCCGCTCTGCAGGGCATCTTCCACTTCCAGCTGGGCCGGGGCGAGCCCATGCTGCACACGCGCCTGCGTCCCCACTGCAAGGAGTTCCTGGAGAAGGTGGCCCGGCTGTACGAGCTGCACGTGTTCACGTTTGGCAGCCGGCTGTACGCACACACCATCGCAGGTGAGCGGCCCACGGTATTCTGTCCTGCTCCGGACACTCACGGCCGGCGTGTGGGTGTGGCTCCTCTCCTTCTCAATGGTGGGCCCTGCAGATGGAGGGAAGGTCAGAGGCTCTGCCTGACTCTGCCTCGGCCCCGCAGTGGTGGCGGGGGCACGGGCAGGCTGGTCCTCCAGAACCTGCACTCCGCCCAGTCGGCAGTCACGCTCCAGTCCTGAGTGCAAGCCCCTGTCCCTCCATCAGCTGCACGCCGCGGGCCCCTGGAGAGGATGGTCAGGATCGCAGACACGTGGGGAAGGAGAAGCTCTCTGTAAGGGCTTTCTTATACAGGCAGAGGCCCTCAGGGCTGCCAGCCTGGTCACCGGGGACACATCCATCTCGGTTGACACAGGCAGCAGTCGGCATGGGTGTCGAGTCTGACCTCGGGGTTCTGTCACAGGGCTGGGGGTCTGGTGGGCGCACAGTGAGCCCAGGAACAGCTGAGCGGTGCTGCATGCAGCTGGTTAGGTGCTTCCTCGTCCATGTCCACGCGGTTCTGCTGTCGGGAGCGAGTTTCAAAGCGCTGCCCGGACGCCCTGCTCTCCCCTCTGCTGTACGAATTCGCTGGCCCAGGGACGCACAGAGGCCATGGGCCCCTCCCGGGAGCCGTGGCGCGTGTGGGGTCCCCGTGCTGGTCACCAGCAGGCCCTGGGCTCCTAGGGCCGCACTGAGCTGTGCTCACCCCACCTGCCGAGCCAGCAGGATCCGAGTGGGGGCACTGTGTCAGCATCTGGGCCGATCCCCTTCCCCTAAGCGGGGGCGGGCTCCGTGTCTTCCCGTCTCTCATGCGGTGGGACGGCAGCGCGTCTCAGACATGTGACCTTGTCCTGTTTTCTTTTCAAAGGCTTTTTAGACCCTGAGAAAAAGCTGTTTTCTCATCGAATATTATCAAGGGACGAATGTATTGACCCGTTTTCCAAAACAGGGAACCTTAGGTAGGTACCTGGCTGTGTACTTCCCGTCGTAAAGTCTGCATCTGGAGCATCAGGCCCCTGGTTCTATATCTCCTCTCCTGGTCCCCAGTGTCCACTCTGGCATGTGCACAGCCGCTGTCTTCTAACCAGATCCCTCCCTTCTCTGCTTTCCCTGAATGTCCAGGCAGCGATGACTCCTGGGGGGCTCGGGCTGGAGCCCGGGATCGCACGTGTGGGAGTGAGCGTGGGGCAGGGGGCAGGGGTGTGTGGCAAGCGCCTGGGGTGGGGCACCTGGGGCACCCCGGCCACCTCTAGGGCCTCTTTCCTTTAGGGCCTCGCATGTGCTGACCCTGACATCAGTGTCTTGCCTCCTTCCACCCCATGAGCCCCTCCCGTCCTGGCCTCTGACCGCTCACTGAAGGCCTGTTTTGCCAATTTTTTGCTCACCCTGTGTAAGGAATTTCCCCGTTTCTACCCAGAGAGAGGCAGCCTCCCCCCGATAAGGGGGTACATACCGCTGTCTTGGTGTGGTCTTTTGGCCAGTGTTGGTCACCCTTAGCTGACATTTCAAGATTCAGATTTAGGATATTCTGTTCACGTCTGTAGTACATAAGAGAGCCTGAGAGTACTCGTCCGGAAACAGTGCTCATGTTTACCAGTTGAGCATCCGAATGAGCAGATACAGGGACCAGGGAAGGTGCGATGCTTGTCAGGGGAGAAGCTGCCTGAGAACAGGGTGTCCAGGGACAGGGCTCCTGGCAGCTCCAGGCGGGGGTGCTTGGCAGGGCAGGTTTCTGGCCGCGAGCTGTTCCTGGTCTCGCTGGAGTTAGACGTGCTGAAAGCATCCCCAGTGTAGATCATTGTCGGTACCCTGTGCCTGTGGAAACAGACTCACAGAAAATCATTTCGGACACGTAAACGTTTTTCCTGCCTTTAGTGGCAGCTAGAAAACCTGAGCAATGGCAGGCGCTTCTGCTGGGTTTGTTCCTCGGGCCTGGAAGACGGGCAGGAAGAACTCGTCCTCTGACTCTCTTGTCTTCACGCTTGCCTGTCTAAATGTCGGTGTTGGGGGCAGAAACCAGGTGACGAGGCCCCAGAGCGGGCCTGTGTCCCTCGGGCTTTCTGGATCCTTGGTGACGGGTCTGCCCCCCTGGCACCCCAGCATCACTGTTCTGTCCTGATGTCACGTACGTGCCCAGGTGAGACGCGAGTGGGGCTCTGCATCCCACCTGGAGCCGGTAGCTCTCACGGGGCGTGGGCCGATGGCCTGCTGGGCCGGGACACGGCCGGGCCTGTTGGTCCACTCCAGCTTCCCCTGGGCAGAGGGCTTCCTGCTCCTGCCCTGAGGAGCGCCACAGTGGAGAAGTGTTAGCGATCTTAGTGTCACTTTCTTTGGAAATCTTGAGAGTCTTGTGTTTTAAACAAGCCCTTCCATGCGGCTCACGCCTGGTCCTGGGTAGTCTGCTGTCTGTTGGTTCCACGTGAGAGATGATGTAAATGTTTGGTGGGTGGTGACTTTCATAAGAGGTGCTAGTGATGCATGTTTACTTTCAGAAACCTCTTTCCCTGTGGAGACTCCATGGTTTGCATCATCGACGACCGAGAAGATGTCTGGAAGTTCGCCCCCAACCTGATAACCGTGAAGAAGTACGTCTACTTCCAGGGCATTGGGGACATCCATGCCCCATCTGCGCCCCGGGAGCCCCCAGCGAGGAAGAGAGGTGGGTGGTCCCCGGCAGTCGGGGAGTGTGCCAGCCTTGGTCCCATCTCAGCTGTGGCTGCTGCTCGTTTCGGGCTCCATTTGGTTTTGTTCGGTTACTTGTGTTTCAGTGTCAGAGAGGTTGTGTGGGTTTGTTTGTTACACTGATAGTATTTACTTTCAGTGTAACAGTATTAGCCTGAGCGTTTTTTCCTGTTGAGTCAAGAGTGAAGAATGCTGCTTGATTTAATGCATCTGAACGCTCCCTTTCCTCCTAGTTGTCCCTGGAAAGAACAGCTCCGCCCAGGGGTGCGGTCTGGGGGCTCCTGCAGAGGCAGGGCCGCTGCGCCCTACCCAGACCTGCACAGAGCCGCTCGGGCCAGTTGAGCCCAGAGTCTGGAGAAAGTTTGAAGTTTCGGTTTAAAGTGTTTCTGATGATCTTTAGCTTTTAAATTATTTTCAGAATACAGTTATTGCTGCAGGGCTGAAGCAGAACTTTGAGACCTGGCAAGGGGAGGGAGGCCCCAGGGTGCCCCGCACAGCTGAGGCAGGGCCCGTCTGACCACAGCCTGGGAGCCAAGAGTGGTCCGCATGTCTCGGACCCTGTGGAGCCCCTAACACAGTGACCAACGAGGCGGCCAGCCTGGAGTGGTTGCCTGCCGGCCACCTCCTGGTGTGTGCCACCATCCAGAGGTGGCTGGAGCCGCAGGCGCGGGCAGGCAGCGTGTCCACAGGAGGCTTCCTGTCGCTCGCTGAGTAACGGTGGCCTTGTCTCCTGTGTCTTCGCCTGGTCGATCCTCCTGAAGGTGCTGACGCCGCAGAGCAGCCTCTGTCCATCAGGGACTCCGAGGAAGGAAGGCCAGCATCTGCAGTGGAGAGTAATGGCCTTGGGAGGCCCACCCGGGAGCTCAATGGGGGCCTGGGCCCTCGGGGGGTCTGGCCCTGTCAGGAGGAGGAAAGGGCCGCCCGGCCCACCACCCGCACCCCCTCGACTGACGGCCGTGGGCCTTCGGCGGGCGCCCAGCTGCGTGGAAAGACGCCGCCAGAGAAGAGGCCTGTGCGGGGTCCAGCCGGCCCCGACCCAGACCCGGACGTGCCCAGCGACAGCGGGAGCAGCAGCGAGTCTGAGGGTCAGCCCTCGCCCACCCCCTCCGACGGGGAGAGCGGGGAGAGGAGGACCCGGAGGAAGCCCCAGGCTGCCCGCGACGCCGGGAAGGCCATGCAGCAGGGAGGCACCCCAGGTCCAGCCGGGGAGCGACTCACAGGCACCAACCACTGCGGGGAGCCTGGCACTGGTGTGCCGGTGGACGCGCAGGAGGACGGGGAGCGGGACGGGCTGTGCGTGCTGGGTGGTGGCTGCACCGACCGCAAGGAGGCCGAGACGGAGTCCCAGAACAGCGAGCAGTCGGGCATCACGGTGGGCGAGTCCCTGGACCAGAGCATGGAGGAGGAGGAGGAGGAGGACGCCGACGACGACGACCACCTGGTGCACCTGGAGGAGATCCTCGCCCGCGTGCACTCCGACTACTACGCCAAGTACGACCGCTTCCTCAGTGGCGAGAGCTCCGAGGCCCCTGACATCCGAAAGATCGTCCCCGAGCTGCGCAGCAAGGTGCTGGCGGATGTGGCCATCATCTTCAGCGGGCTGCACCCCACCAACTTCCCCGTGGAGCGCACGCGGGAGCACTACCACGCCCGGGCGCTGGGCGCGCGCATCCTCACCCAGCTCGTGCTCGACCCCGAGGACCCTGCCCGGCCCACCCACCTCATCGCCGCGCGGGCTGGTGAGTCACCCTTAGCCCTCCCGCCGCCGAGTGGGGGGTCCAGGTGTCCCCGAGTCCTGAAGTCCCGGGCCGGAGGCTCTGGTTGGGGGCCGAGAGGCAGCCTGGGCAGGTCAGGACCGTCCCAGGACAGGCCCCGCCCTCCGGCTCCACCCCGGCATCACCCCCCCGCGGCTCTGAGTGGATGAGTTTGCCTGCAGGCACGGAGAAGGTGCGCCAGGCCCAGGAGTGCGGGCAGCTGCACGTGGTCAACCCCGACTGGCTGTGGAGCTGCCTGGAGCGCTGGGACAGGGTGGAGGAGCAGCTGTTCCCGCTGCGCGACGACCAGGGCAGGGCGCAGAGGTGAGCGGGCCGCCGGTCTGCGGAGACGCCCGCCTGTCTCCCCTGTCCCCGCCATGCGGGTTGTCACCCAGAGCCCTTCTCCCTGGCACCACTGGAGCAGGGACAGAATCACTGCTTCTAAGACACGAGACGGCGTTCCCCCGTGATTCCTGGTTTGCAGGTGTTTCGAGGCTGGGAATGCTTCTGTCGCGTCCCGTGGTCTCTGCAGAGTCCAGCATGGAGGGAGGTGGTCACTGGGGGAGGGCGGGTGCAGAGGCGCGAGGGCCATGGTGTAGGGGGACTAGGCTCGTGGGCGCCCCTCTCCGTCAGAGCGAGCACTGGGTTTAGAGGCAGGACTGCAAACAGCCCAAGAGACAGCGGTGCTGAGAACGCTGCCCTGTGTCCGAGGCCACGGCTGAGCCCCAGGCCTGACCAGGAACCACGTGCTCCCGTGCAGAGTCACGGTCCCGACAGGAGGGGTTGCTGGGGTCCTGTTGGTTCCAGCCCCTCTCACGGCCCTCTTTCTCGCCCATAGGGAGGACAGCCCCGCGTCCTTCCCCGACAGGCAGAGCCTGCTCCCCACCGCCCTATTCCACCCGACTCCTGTGCACCCCAAGGCCCCACCTGGTCCTGAAGTCCGGATCTACGACGCCAGCACGGGCAAGCTCATCCGCACAGCTGCCTCAGGCCCCGGGCCACCCGGCGCCCTGCCCCACGCGGGGCTCTCTTCCTTCAGGTACTTGCACCCACTTGTGGGGAGGTATCCCTGGGCCGCGGCCGGCCGCGAGGAGCAGGCTGCATGTGGGGCAGGCTGGGGCCAGGCCTTCTGCACTGTCTCCCGTCTGTCTCGGGTGCAGGGCTGGGCTGGAGGAGGCATGGTTCTGCCTGGACGGGTACGCAGCCTTCCTCTGCCCAGGGCCAGCAAGGGAGCAGGAGGCAGCCCTGGCCCTCCCGCTTTGCCCTGCCAACTACATCCCCAGGACACGGGGTGGGCCTGTCGGGAGCAGCTCCCACCCTGTGCAGACACACGGGCCCTGGAGACTGTAGGCTGTGTGTCTGTCCTGATGCTGGGCTCCAGGTGTGGACAGACAGACGCACTCAGTGGTTGAGGCCAGTTTCAGTTGGGTGTTGGTTGGCGGTTTTGTTATTTGAAACTAAGAGTGTGGTCACTGATAGAGCTTTGATTTTTTTTTTTTCATGACGACATATTTAATCATTTAAATAGATGCATTGTGACCCTGTGTGCTGCTTTTGTTCCCGTGGAGTTGCTTTCTAGCTGGGTTAAAGGTCATGGACATCTTTGATAAATGGGGGAGTTAGTTGTTTCGCCAAAGGCTTGTTGAGCTCCGTGGTCCCACCCGGCAGGCTCTGGCCCCCTGCCTCCCGGCCCTGGCCTGTCTCAGACACACGGCTGCGCTCTGACGCACCTCCGGCCTCTGCAGCCCTGTGGACCCGCCTCCACTTCGCTGGCTGTCGTCTTGCATCCTGAGATGATGCTTCTTCCTGGCTGCCTTCTGGGAGCTCTGCCCTGGTCCCCCAGGGTGGCGGTCACTGTCAGAAGGCTGCGTCACTGCCTGGGTGCAGGACGTGCTGGCCCTGTGCTGGCAGCCGAGCAGTGCTGGCCCCTCGTCCACGTGGACATGTGGCCTGCCGGGGTTTTCTTTACGGTGATCGTCGTGTTCTCTCAGGTCCTTCCTGACGGAGAGCAGGTGTTTGGGTGGCACGTTGAGGGGGGCCCTGGAGCTGCGCTGGCCTCGGCACGTGTTTGTGGAGGTTGCGCTATCTGGACAAAAGCGGCCCAGTGTTTCTAGAGTAACTCGTGCAGGTTATCCTAAACAGCGTTTGGGTTTTGGGGTGCAGCTCTGTATTCTGTCATCCAAGAAGCTTCATGGGGCTCTCCTTCTGTGGAGCTGATCTTGTCGCTCCTTGCCCACGCGCGTGTGTGGGACGTCCTGCTTGTCGCCGCGTGGTGCATGCTCACTGTGCGTGCATCCTTACACCGAGCTGTTCTCCAAAGTATTGCAGTGAGCTCCGTCTCTGAGGTTCCTCCTTGTGAGGGTGAGCCCGACGGGGTGCAGGACTCAACCTCCGAGCGCCCGGCCCAGGCCACCCCCTGGGTCATCCGCCCTTTCTGGTCCTGTTTGCTGGAGGTGGCGCCTCGCCCACGTGTGTGTGGAGGGCAGGGTGGGCTGCACTCCCGGGGGCAGCATGCTGGCCATGTTCTGAGCCGGAACCCCAGGGCAGACCCGATTGTGACCAAACACCGCAGCCGTTGGGCAGTTGCTTCCGTCTGATACTTGTTTGGGAGTCGTAAGTCTCGGGAGCTCCTGCCTTGATGTTCTGGTTCTGGGCTAAGGTGCCAGCCCACAAGGGGCCTGGAGTCAGAGGTCCTTGGGGAACATGGGCGGAGCACGTCTCATGCGGGATCCCCACGTGCAGGTCGCCGCAGGGACCGTGGAGGGGAGAGCAGCTGCCGTTCAGAGCCCCTGGGCTGGGGCCCAGGTCCAGGCTGCCCATGTGGCAGGCGCAGCTCCGCGGGGTCGCTGGCCTAGGGCCGTGTCTGGAGAGCAGGGTGCGAGGTCAAGGCCGCAGCAGCACACCTCACATGCGTCTCCCAGTGGGTCAGCCTCTGAAACAGCTTCTCCTGTGCCCTCTGTTAGCTGTGTGCTGCGGGTTGTGAATGTCTTGTTTTTTTAAGTATAGGTTTTCTTTGGAGATGGTTGTATGGGAACAGGCAGTTAACAGAAATGGCAGAGCACCCAGGGACCCTTTAACCATCTCCCCCCAGTGACCACATCTCCAGACCTGCAGCCCGTGTCAAGCCGAGATGCCCGCCCCAACGGTCCAGACCCAGAGCGGCCACCCACTCCAGGCCCCTTGCCACCCCCCAGCCTCCCTGCCCCACCCCCACCCCTCCTTGCCCCCCAGACTCCCGCAGCACACTCCCCCCCAGTCTGTGCCCATCCCTGTCCTGTCGTCCGGGAGCGCGGGCTGGTGGTCTGATGGCTCGCAGCTCTGCCCGGCTCCGCTCCCTGGAGACACTGCCCCAGCGTCGCTGTGCTGACTGCTCAGAGGGCGTCGTGGTGTGAGCCGTGGCAGCTTCTGTGACTGTCTACCCACTGAGGACACCGGGGGCATGTCCAGCTCTGCACTCTGACCGACAGGGCTGCTGTAAACATGTGTGTCTCTGTTTCTCCCGGGTCGACCATGGAGGCTGCTGTGGGCTTGCTCACACCGGGGCAGGGAGTGGTCTGTGGCCATGTGACCCACGCCCCCCCAGTCTCTGTAGGTGGTGCGGGTGTTCCCACCTGGGGAGCCGTGCAGGCAGTGTGGGATGCCAAGAGCTGGCGGGAGTGGTGGGGCTTTGGTGACTGGTGGTCGCCACATTAGGAGACAAAGTGGAGAAGTCTTTAAAATACTCATTTTTCATTCTTCTTAAAATAGCAAACTTCTGCATGTTAACACCACCTTAATGAAGAGCAACTATTTTCCAGTTCCCTGGTGCCTCAGATAGTAAAGAATCTGGCTGCAGTGTTGGAGACCCAGGTTCTAGCCTTGGGTCAGGAAGATCCCCTGGAGAAGGAAATGGCAACCCACTCCAGTGTTCTTGCCTGAAGAATCCCATGGACAGAGGAGCCTGGAGGGCTACACTCCATGGGGTCACACACGACTGTTTTCCAAGTAGAAAAGAAACGTACTGAGAAGCATGGCTTGTTTGCGTTTTGGGGAATCTCTGGCTGATGAAGGGTGGGTGCCGCTCGCCCACCCGGCGTGACTGCCTTCTGGCAGGGGAGGCCATGAAGGGGAGTGGTGGCCGAGCCAGTCCTGTCCCTGGAGGAGGGAGCGTCTTGGTGGTGCCTGCAGGGTCCAGGGAGCCCCAGCCTGAGGCAGTGAGGGGCAGGTGCTCGTGTGCGCCGGGCGGAGTCTGCACCTGAGGGAGCCGCCCCAGTGGAGCCCTGGGCCTCCGCCTTGCGTGGAGGGTGCTCGTGTTCCCTCCTTTCCCTTTCTCGATCTGGAGGGAGGCTTAACAGGCATGTTTTCAGTAAAAAGATACTGTTGCCTTTTTTCCACCCTGGTAAGAGCTGTGGCTGTTGGGAGCTGACTTGGAGCCGTACAGAGATCTTGTGGCTGCTTGGCCTCACGTGGAGGGCAGATCCCCCCGCGCTGGCTTCTGGGCAAACCCTCCCTGTCCACCCCACCAGACCAGCGCTGAGTAGTGTGGTTTTTTGATGAGAGAGGAGGTCAGTGTCTGCTTTCAGCCCGAGGACAGCAGAGCCTGACCTACCGCATTCTGGCTGGACCTGCTGGGCTTTGGTTTCATAAATAAAGACTGATGAAACCTGAGTAGGCACCACCCACGAGGCAGCATGTGTCTTCACAGCTCAGGTTTGCCCTGTGTGTGTACCCCGGGTGTGTATACACGCTGTGTATGCTGTGGGTGTGGGTGTGTTTATCTCAGGTATATTTATATGCTGTGTGTGTACCCTGAGGGGGGGTGTGTATATACCTGTGTGTATATATTCTCTGTGTGTGTGTGTACGCCGGGTATGTGTATGCCCTGTGTGTGTGTATGTGTACCTTGGATGTATGTATACCATCTGTGTGTGTTTACCCCAGGTGTGTGTATAACCTGTGTATGTATGCTCTGTATGTGTAAGTGTGCCCCAGGTGTATGTGCACCCTGGATGTATGTATACCGTCTGTATGTGTGTGTGTACCCCGGGTGTGTGTATATTCTGTGTGTGTGTACCCCGGGTGTGTGTGTGCCCTGTGTGTGTGTGTGTGTACCCTGGATGTATGTATACCATCTGTGTATGTGTGTGTGTACTCTGGGTGTGTGTATGCCCTGTGTGTGTGTGTACACCCTGGATGTATGTATACTGTCTGTGTGTGCGTACCCCAGGTGTGTGTGTGCCCTGTGTGTGTGTACCCTGGATGTATGTATACTGTCTGTGTGTGTGTGTACCCTGGGTATGTGTATATCTGTGTGTGTGTGTGTGTGTGTGTGTACCCCGGGTGTGTGTATGCCCTGTGTGTGTATACCCTGGATGTATGTATACCGTCTGTATGTGTGTATGTACCCCGGGTGTGTGTATATTCTCTGTGTGTGTGTGTACCCCAGGTGTGTGTATATTCTCTGTGTGTGTGTGTACCCCGGGTGTGTGTGTGCCCTGTGTGTGTGTGTGTACCCTGGATGTATGTATACCATCTGTGTGTGTGTGTGTACCCCAAGTGTGTGTGTGCCATGTGTGTGTGTGCACCCTGGATGTATGTATACCGTCTGTATGTGTGTGTATACCCCGGGTGTGTGTATATTCTGTGTGTGCGTGTGTGCTCTGGGTGTGTGTATGCCCTGTATGTGTGTACACCCTGGATGTATGTATACCGTCTGTGTGTGTGTGTACCCCAGGTGTGTGTGTACCCTGGATGTATGTATACCGTCTGTGTGTGTGTGTACCCCGGGTATGTGTATATTTTCTCTGTGTGTGTGTGTACCCCGGGTATGTGTATATTTTCTCTGTGTGTGTGTGTACCCCGGGTGTGTGTATACCCTGTGTGTGTGTGTGTGTGTGCCCCGGGTATGTGTATATTCTCTGTGTGTGTGTGTGTGTGTACCCCGGGTGTGTGTGTGCCCTGTGTGTGTGTGTGTGTATACCGTCTGTGTGTGTGTTTACCCCAGGTGTGTGTATAACCTGTGTATGTATACTCTGTATGTGTAAGTGTGCCCTGGGTGTATGTGCACCCTGGGTGTATGTATACCGTGTGTGTGTGTGCATGTGTACTTGTCCTGAGAGGCGGGCTCAGGCCGGCTGTTCTCACGGTCTGTGACTTCCCTTCCAGGGCGGTGCAGCCACGCCCCCAGCAGGTGTTTGGTGACGACCTGCCCGACAGTCAGGATGGGGAGCAGCCTGGTCCTTCCCGGAGGAAGCGCCAGCCCAGCATGTCGGAAACCATGCCACTGTACACGCTGTGCAAGGAGGACTTAGAGAGCATGGACAAGGAGGTGAGCCCGCACTGCCCTCTGTCCACCTGGGGGCGGCTTGGCGGGACGTGACTGGTCAGTGTTTGGGCAGCGCAGGAGGCAGGTTTCTGACCCCACCCGGGGACCACGGCGCTCGCCTGTGCGCTGCAGGCAGCCTCTCAGAGGAGATGGTAGACTCTCTTGTAGTTCGGGTGCTCCATGTCTGTGGACGTGTGGGTCTGTTTGGGGCAGTGAGTGCCATCTGTCAGCACAGGCGTCCTGCCTCACCGCCTGTTGTGGGTGTTCTCACGTTTCATGGGAGAAATGGAGGCCTTCAGCTTAACCGAAGAGGGTGGATTACGTGTGAAGGCCTTGTGAAAGTGGTAGTCGGTCAGTCATGTCTGACTGTTTGTGATCTATGGACCATAGCCCACCAGGCTCCTCTGTCCCTGGAATCCTCCAGGCAAGCATACTGGAGTGGGTAGCCATTCCCTTCTCCAGGGGAGTCTTCCTGACCCAGGGATCAAACCCAGGTCTCCTGCGTTGGAGGCAGATTCTTTACCATCTGCGCCACCAGGGCCGCCTGGAAGACCCTGTGGGCCCAACAACAAAGCCAGGCCTTGAACTGTCGCCTCAGCGTGCGCGCTTTAACTCGCGGGTGCACGTGCCTTGTCCCTTCTCAGCTGTACGTGTGGGTTTGCAACTGGAGACGTCGCTGGTCTGAGCCCTCCGCCGTGGCGGTGGTCCCTGCTCAGAGCTGCTCTACTTGGGGGTGGGGTGGGGTGTCCCCCCTCACCCAAATTTCATCAGAGGGTTTTTAATCCTGGCCAGGCCTGGTTCCAGGGCTTTCCTCCAAGGCATCCCCACCATCCACTGTGCGTCCACGACTTGCGCAGGGAAGTGGGCCCCATAGAGCCATGCGGGGTACACACCCGGGGCGGGGCTCCAGGGGCACTGGCCGTCATCCTGGGCTCTGGGCCTCCCTGACTCAGGGCTCAGGCAGAAATGGTGCTTTGTTGGGCTTTGGAGTTCTCCATGGGGGCGGGGGCACAGCCCAGGCTGCCCCTTCCCGCCCGGGGCCGACCCCACATCAGAGCTGCAGGGAGCTGCTGCCTGTCCTCCCGGGGAGCGGGCGACACTGAGACCCGCCCTTGGGGAGGGGCCGCCGGGCAGGTTCCTTAGGAAGGTGCTGCGTCTGTGCTGACGCTCGGCCCCTTGTCAGGTGGACGACATCCTGGGCGAGGGCAGCGACGACAGCGACAGTGAGAAGAAGCCGCCGGAGGAGGAGGAGCCGGGGCACGGCCTATCGCCTGAGGCCCTGGGGGCGCCGCGGGGGCGTCGACTGGAGAGAAGCGCTGCAGATGGCCGGGGGCTCAGGTGAGCACACCATCCTGTTGGGTCTTCCCGGTGGCGGGGACCCTGATGGGAGGGGGGAACCTTGAGGGGGTCCCCAGAGGGCAGAGGCCTCCCCCTGCTCTTTGAGCAGGCGGCTAGGTCCAGGCTCGCTGTGTGAGCGCCTGTGGGTGTCTGCATCTGTGTCCTCTGGGCCGTCTGGTCTGACTCGCAGGCCGGCCTGTGGGTGAACTGACCAGCTGAGAAAGTACGGCCCCTTCAGGCAGGCACAGAGCAGGGCCCTGCCAGAGCCCCACAGCAGGCAGAGGCGCGGGACCACGCCCTCCGTGTGCAGGAGCCCCCTCGGCGCCCTGCGCTTCCCCGCTTCATAGAAACACTGTTCCGTGGGTCAAGGCAAGAACTGTGAATTCTGTTCTGGGTGATCAGCCACACAGGATGGTTTGACTCCATGTTCTCACACATGGGGAATTCTGCCATCAGGGCGGAGGGTATGGGGGTGCAGGCGTCCTGGGCCCTGCATCTGCGCCGGGCGTGGGGGGCAGGGGAGCCCAGTGCTCCGTCCCACAAGGGCTCAGAAAGCTGCTTTTGTCATGAAATGCACTCGGACTTTTCAGAAGCGATCGAGCAGATGAAGTCTAGATAAGCTTTTCTTGGAGCGTGCCCTCTCACCCCGCGGTCCTTCCTTGGATCACATGCCGTGGGGCCCCGGTGCCATGTTACGCGCCCCACACGTGTGTCCCTGAAGACACGCAGAGCCTCCATTGTGGCCGGGCCGGACTGGGCGGGAGCCCACCCAGGAGCAGCATCTGCTCGGCCTCAGGGCCCCAGCGGCTTTCCACACCACAGGGCAGGCGCTCCTGGGGTGCTCAGCTCAGGGTTTGCCAAAACTGCTGAATCAGATGAGGTGTTTCCTCATTTTTGTAATAACGGCCATGTTTCCAAATGAGAGAGACATTCTTTTCAGGTCCTTTCGTGTCCTGGTGGCACCAGGTCGCCTATCCGTCCCGATGCCCTGTTCCCGGCACACTGCCCTGCACCCCCCTGCCCCCATCATAACCTCCATTTAATGCACACATGCACGGAAATGACCATCTACTCCACCATGAGTGCAGCTGGGACAGTGGAATACAGACCTGTTCACACACACACGCATGCACACACATGCACCTGACGTGGCCTGATGGGTAAACTAGTGACCTTACCATGTGCAGTGCTGCCCTTTTCTTTTTGCCAAAAATACCCAGTGGGTTGTAACTAGCAGTTCAAACATACGTGCTTTATGGGTTTTATCTAATCTGGGTTAGGTGTTGATACAAAATAATAGTTTTTTATTTAGTATTTACTAAGTAGCAGACTTCAGATGTGGGTCTACATGCTTTTCTTCAGCAAAGTGCTCAGACACTGGACTGTAGGGGAGGAAATTTGCATGTGTGTTTGTGTTCTGTTCACATTGTTGCTTTATTCCACATCAAATCTGAGATGACTCTCAGGCCTTAAATTTTCTCCAAATTAAATCTGTTAGCGTTTCCCTAGGGAACTGTGCAGCTGGTTGTGGAAACAAAACACAAATATTGCTTGTTCTGCTGGGAGGAGAGGAAGCTGGTCTCAATTACAGGCCTTTATTAACCATGGCTTGCAGCTGTTTCCAGGCTTTGAGGTAATTTAAGCACTAAAACTCAATTGTGTTGGATGTGAGATTACTCCAAACATTGTGTAACCGGGACTGAAGGCTTGCCTGTTCCACCAGCGGGCACTGCCTCTGTGGCCTCTGACCTTCGTCCCTGGCAAGCCCTCCCACTAGACCCCAAGGTCCCCCAGAGCCTTTCTCCTGTGGACCCCCCCCCCGGGGTTCAGCAAGTTGACGTTCATTTCTGTGCGGAGGCTACAGTAGGTTGCGGGGTCCCCCCGCCTGGCTGGCTGCGGGTGTCTCCGTGGGGCTTGCATCTTCCCAGCTCTGAGGTCCACAGGGTCTGTTGCCCTGAGAGGGGAGGGGCAGCAGTGTCTCCAGATGCACTTCAGAAGGTTTTATTGACAAGTGGCCCAGAGTGCCCCTCGTGGGGACCTGTGCTTCTGCCCCGGGGCCCTGCCCGGCCCCACCCCCACCCCAGGGGGCTCACCACTGATGGCCTCAGCTCCTTGTCGAAACACCTTGGGGCACGTGAGGGTCTCTGCACCTCATGTTTCTTACTTCCGGGAAGGTTGCCCCCTCCCCAGTGACTCACTGAGGGTCTCCCAGCACACACAGTGGAAGGTGGCCGAGAAGGATCTGGAGGAACAGCCGGTGTCCCCACGGTCTCGCTGCGGCTGAGGCCATGCAGCCAGGGGTGGGGCCTGGGAGCCAGCATCCACAGTTGAGCAGGACTTGCCTGGGGCCATCTGTTCACTGCACATGTGTTATTGCTGTGCACACGTGCGCACACACACACGACCTCCAGTTCTGTCCCTGGGAGGAATGTGGTTAATAGGGTTGTTTGCAGTGGTTTGAACGATAAAGAAGTCTTTCAAAACTGTCTCTACATGTTATTTCTAAATGTATCTGCATGTTCACCACTTGACAAAGAGAAATAATCTGCGTGCCTCAGATTAATTACACTTAGTAACAACTTCTGTTCAACCATCTCTGCACATCCAGAGTCAGTGCTGCAGTGTGGGGTGCCAGCCCAGGGCCCTGCATCTGCTCTGATTTGGTTTGAGAGCTGCGGCCCTGCATCCACACCTCCCCCCACCCGGCGCCGGACCCCAGCCTGGCTGGCACCTTTGCTGGAAGCATTGCAGGGACCCACTCAGCCCCATCCTCGTGTCCAGACGCTGGCACCCTCCCCTCTTCCCAGCCCAGCCCCCTCAAGGTGTGACCGGGTCCTGAGAGGACGGGCTCTTTCCGGTTGACTTGCCCTTCCCTGTCCCCCGCCCCATGGGGCCCAGCGCCCAGTTCCCGCTGTGGGCACGGAGGGGAAAGGCGGCTGTGGCCTGTGGCTGTGCCCTGTCCCGTGTCAGCCTGTCTGAGGTGGGTGCGGCTGCTGCAGGGCTGTTTCTAGGATGAGGCAGGATGCCCTGGGGGCCCACTGCCCTCCCAGACCTGGCTGCTCCACGCGGCCTCTGAGCTCAGGCCCCAGAGACCTACAGTTCACGTGTCTCCTCATCCCGCCACCTCACGTTTCTCTATAAGTGACGGCGTAAAACAGAGTGGTTTTTTAAACGGAGATGCGCCTCACCCCAAGGCTGCTCTGCCTGCAGCTCTTGTAACCATGACAACAGTAGAGTGTCCAGAGTGATGCTCCGCTTACCTGGTGCAGATGAAAGTCCGTGATTTGGACACATGTGTCCAGTGCCCGCTCCTTTTCTGGGATGTGTCCCTCTGGGTGGGGCTGGAGGCGCAGGATGTGGGGGACCGTCAGCCTCTGAGCTTGGTGTGGGGGAGTGTGACCTCAGGGTGGGGGGCGGTTCCAGGCGCCAAGCCGTGAGCGCGTCGACGGATCAAGGAGCTGAGGGCACCAGGCTCCCGTCCAGCGCCCACCCCATGGCACCTTGCTGGACGCGGCTGGGCGGCCGTCCGGGGACATGTCTTCTCACGGAGAGACGTGCCTGCTGCACATCCCGGCTCCGGGACTCGCTTCCCAGAGCCAGTCCCACTCCCACGCAGGGCCCAGGGCCTCCCCTTGGCTCCTGCCAGCCTGAGGGGTGAGGTGCTTCGTAACTGCACTTCTGTTTCACTTTCTAGTTAAGTCGCACTATTTTTTCAGTGTTTATTGTCCTTTTTGAATTTTCAATTTTTGGGGGCCAGTTGTTTTCTGTTTGGGGAGTGTTTCTCACGATTAGATCGTTTATTGTCTGTTGTAGAAGCATCTTTGTGATAGAGCTTGAGTAATAGATGACATCACCTTGTGTGTGTGGCTGCTGACAGTGCCTTTTGTGTCTCTAAGAGTTTCACTTTTGGGGGTTTTCTTCTCTTTGGAAGGTTTTCCCAAACCAGAGGTGTGTGTCGGGATGTACATACTCTTATATAACTGAAGTTTCCTTTTCAATAAATGGTGCTGCAACAATTAGATGTCCAAATGTAAGATAATCTTGGCCACAGTCTGAAATTTACCCAGAAATTGACTCAAAGTAGATTATAGGCCTGAACCATGAACCTGTCTTTTGGTGACTGTCGCCGTGTCCCTTTCCGGCGCCTTGTCGTGCCCTGCCCTCTCCTGTCCTCAGGCGTCACAGGCACTGTGTCACCTGCTGTGGGCCCTGGCCGTCAGGGCTGGGAGCATCTCACAGCGTGTCTGCTTCCGTTGCAGGGGCCACAAGAGGAAGCTGAACGAAGAGGACGCAGCCAGCGAGTCTAGCGGGGCATCCAGCTGCGAGGATGAGGAGGGGGGCAGCTCAGAGGCGGACGAGATGGCGGCTGCGCTGGAGGCCGAGCTGGGTGACCTCATGTGACCTGGGACGGCCCGCAGCTCACCCACAGAAGGATGTGTCTGTTTGCAGAGCTCCACCTGCAGAAACATTATTTTGCAGAAATAGATGTTTTTAGAAGTTACCACAGGAAGGCCAACTTGTTAAGGACAGCATTGTGGGGAGCGCGGGCCACACCAGAGACCGTCGTTGAGGTCAGCCGGGCCACACGGCAGGGCCGAGCATGGGGTCTGTCATCAGAGGAGGGGTGTGGGCTGGAGCGTGGGGTCTGTCATCAGAGCTGGGGGGCGCTTGTGATGTCAGTGCTGCAGCACGTCACTTAGGGTGAGGCCTGGGGCCCCGACAAGACTCGGGATGGTGCGTGGGAGTCCGGCGGCGTCCTGGCTCTCCTGACGGAAGCGGCGGCGTGTGCAGGGTTTGAGTGAGGCTATGCGGCACGCACACACCTGTGCAGAGCGTGGATGGGCCAGGGGGTGCCCAGCATGCTGTGGCCTGTGGGGGCCCTGACACCAGGTCCCATGGCTCCGCACCCAAGCCGCCTCCTCACTCCCACGGGCATCGGGACAAAGGCCACCGCCTTCGGCTCCTTCGTGAGATCAGATGTAAAGTTTTGTATATCTATTTCATATGTGACCCACCGAACAGATTTTTCTTTCATTTAATAAAACTCTTTTTTGTAAGCCTTCTTCTCTGCCCTGTTCCCTCCTCTCAGAGTCCAGCCACCCGCCGCCCCACCCCAGCGCCTGTCAGGGAGGTTGTGGGCAGATACGTGGGGAGGTTCATGGGTGAGTGAGCGGGGCCTTGGGCATTGGAATGGAGAAGCAGGGTCCTCCTAAGCTTGCCCATGGCTGTTGCTTGTTCCATACACACCAAAGCTTTAGAAAAGCTAAGGACTGCTGCTATTTCTAATAGATTTATGAAAATTAGATCTAACACCGAAGGAAAGCAGAGCAATTCTGATCCTAGGAGCTCAGAGCTGACAGGGTTGTAAAATTCGTCACGTACGGCTTGTCAGCCAGCAGCATGGACAGCGTGGTCCTGTCCCCGGGATCTTGGGTCTCACCCGCAGGCCTGTGTGTTCAGATGGCCCCAGTCAGAGCCCCCTGGGACCGCTGACACGAGACCCCGGGCGCTTCGCCTTCAGCCTCCGCACGCAGGGCAGTATGAGGGCGATTTCCCCTTCGGGCCTCCCCTGAGACAGCCCTCTGGCCCTTCCTGGTGACCCCAGGTTGGCCTGCAGGTGGAGGCACAGAGCCCGGGAAGGCCTGAGGAGCCTGCAGCCTGGTGTGTGGGGCAGAGCCGGGCCTGGGGCGTCAGCTGAGCCGGTCTGAGGCATGGATGAGTGCCGGCACTGTTGAGCCACCAGACGTAGAAAGCATGCCCGCTTCACCTCTAAGTCAGCAGGCAGAGCAGACCTTTCTCTTCCCATTTCCTGGGGTAATCGCCAGTTAAAGGCGAGGGTTGGCTATGGCTGTATCCTCACGTGCAACAGTTGTAAGTAACAGTCACCGCTCCACTGGGCTTGTCTTCCTCTATTGACTCGCTTGTCTAAGAAGTAAGGTGTAGCTTCAGGTACAGCTGGATCCAAAAGTCCACCAGGTGCTCAGGTGTCCGGGATCCTGACTGCCTCTCCATGGTTCGTCCTCTCCTGGAACCTCACTCCCTCCCCGCGGTTCTCTCTCCTGGAACCTCACTCCCTCCCCGCGGTTCTCTCTCCTGGAACCTCACTCCCTCCCCGCGGTTCTCTCTCCTGGATCCTCACTCCCTCCCCGCGGTTCTCTCTCCTGGATCCTGACACCTCCCAGTGGTTCATCCTGCACAGACACATTCAGAGGCACAGCCTGGTCTCTAAATAAAGTGTTTCCATTTTGAAACTGCTGCCCATTACTTCCCTGGTGGTCCAGTAGTTAATTGTCCACCTGCCAGTGCAATGGACAACAGGTTCTGTCCCTGGTCTGGGATGATCCCACGTGCCTTGGGGCAACTAATCCCATGTGCCAGAACTCCTGAGCCGGTGCATTCAGGAGCCTGTGCTCTGCAACAATGAAGCCATCGCAATGAAAAGCCCACTTACGGCAACGAAGACCCAGCACAGCCAACAATAAGTAAATACTAAAAATCCTGCTTTAAAAAAAATGCTGCCCAGGTGGAAAATTTTTCAAGTAGAAAAAGGAAACAAAAGACACGCAGGGTAACAGTCACAGTCAGCACTTACGGCGCTTTCCTGTGGTCATGTGCCTGGCTTTTTAAGATAAATCTGATTGTGACCTTTTAACATTGACACTGAGGGCAGAAGGAGAAGAGGGCGGCAGAGGATGAGATGGTTGGATGGCGTCACCAGTTCAGTGGACATGAACTTGGACAAACTCTGGGAGATGGTGAGGGTCTGGGACGCCATGGGGTCACAAAGAGTCAGACACACCTTGGCCACTAGAACAATGACAACATCGACCATGAAAGACGGAGAAGGAAAATGGCTTCAGTCCACTGAGTGCACCCGCAATAACATTTCAAAGTGGTTTTTTTCTTTTTTTTTTTTTTAGTTTCTTAAACATAATGTTTTTATAGAATTAATTTTTAGAGCAGTTTTAAGCCTAGAGGACAGCTGAGGGGAAGGTTCAGAGGTTTCCTGTGCATCTCCCCTGCACACAGCCTCCCCCGCCTCTGCTTT
Organism: Cervus canadensis; assembly: GCF_019320065.1. Lineage (NCBI taxonomy): Eukaryota > Metazoa > Chordata > Mammalia > Artiodactyla > Cervidae > Cervus > Cervus canadensis. The sequence goes on along the minus strand of NC_057408.1, from coordinate 17,641,029 downwards.
CCCAGCAGACAGGACGTTTGTACAACTGATGGACATCAGTACATCGTCACCCAAGTCCACGGCTCATGTTAAAATTCCCTCTGGATGTTGTACGTTCTGTGGGTTTGGACAGATGTGTAATGACACGTATCCATCACGATGGGGTCATTCAGAGGCTTTCACTGCCCTAAAAATCCTCTATGCCCCCCTGTTCATCCCTCCCTCCCTGGCCCCTAGACTACTGACCTGCTCCATATGACTGTGTCCATAGTTTCTCCAGAACGTCCTGTGGTTGGACGTTGGACACACAGGGCAGCCTTTTCAGATTGCCTTCTTTCACTTAGTGGCACGCACATATGTCTCCTCTGTGTCTCTTCACCAATAACCAACGAAGGCAGGCTGCCAGAGACTCGGAGAGACACCCTGGTTCCTTCAAAAGGTAGTTCTCAGGAAAAGCCAGAGAGATGGAGCATAGTGCACGCGGCGCAGTTTGAAGACAAGCATGTCAGCCAATCCCAGTGTTTGGGCTTGTTTGGATTCTAATTCACACAACTTGAACATGCACAGATACACAGCATGACAACAGAAACTTTAAACATGAACAGATGTGAGATATAGATGAATATTGTTCACTTAGGTGAAGTGCACCTCTTTCCAGAGCCCCCTTTTTAAGAGAATGTCCTGAAATATTTATGATAAATAACATGATGCTGGGGTTTGCATTGGGCAGAACGAGGCACAGCGGGAGAGCTGAGGCTTGGAGGGGTGCGAGGTCAGCGCTGTTTCCTTACAGGAAAATCTCAAGTTCTGCCTACTTTGCGTGCGTTCAGAATGTTCTGTAATAAAAAGTGACAAGGCTATGAACAAAGTCTCTCAGTCTGAGTCTTAAAGATGCACAGAACAAGGCCAGTTGCTTTGAGGTAGATGGACAGTTCTGTGGTCCCTGCACCTCCAGCTGCAGACCCACTGGCCGGCAGCCATCTGCCTGCTGTCTGCCTCCCATGGGGCCCCTGGGCCTGAGGTCAGCAGTGTCTGTGGCCCACGCTGGACATACCTCAGTGCATGCCTCGCCCTGGAGAGCTTATGGACCCCCTCTAGATACACGCAAACACATGCCACGGCCCGGGTGGTCTAGCACCGTATTCACACGATGGCTTCCTCAGGCTCCGACCTCTAACAGCTGAGCACCTGCCGTGGCCTGGCACCAACAGGACTGCCTGAGTGGAGACGAAGGCCCCTAAGGATCTGGCCTTGGAGTCTGAGCTCCGCACAACAACGCGAGCTGATGAGGTAACACGTCACCTGAGGGGCCAGACCGAGCTCCAGAGCACTTTCTGGACAGCAGCCTCTTGGCCCTTGCAGCTCCCCTGAGACAGCCGTGTTCCAGAGAAGCAGGCCCAGATTTGAAGTCAGGGACAGTCTGGCTTCCTGCGTGTGCTGCAGGGAAGGGAGCCCCTGGGACTCATGGACAGGACATATATATATTTATATATATGTAAGTATAACATATTTAGCAGTAGTTTCATTTCTGCATCAGAAAAAGTATACACATGAAACCCACACACGTATGAACTTAACTGTTGTTTGCGTTTGCATTTGCTGCTCTGTAAACACATACATGCATCGAGAGAACAGTGCCTGGACCCGGCCACACGCAGAGCCAGGCCAGCGGCCGGGGCGGGGCCAGGGCAGTGGGGGCCCTGACCCTTCGTGCAAGTCCACAAGTGCTCCTCTCTGCTGCTAAGCCACCCCAGCAGTGCCAAGCGGGCAAGCGGACAGGTGGGCCCTGGGGACAGCTTGGCGTTGAGCTCTCACTTGAAATTCCTCCCCTGTGTTGGCTATGCCAGCCCAAGGGGCATCCCTGGATGCCGGCAGCTCTCACCAACAGCACACCCTTCGACACACGTGTTAGAAAGTGTGTGAGCCGGCGAAACTGAGCTGGTGATGGGGCGACAGTACGGGACAGCCCCTTCGGCCAAGGGGCCTGACACTGCTGGACCTGGGGTGCTGACCCGGGCGGCCGTGATGACCGACCTCCAGGACAGCAGTTAGGAACCGGTGCATCTCCTGTGATACGTTGCTTCACGGTTGGTTCAGAACGTTCATTTTAATAACAGCATGGCCATGCAGGCCGCCTGCACCTCCCTGCGCAGACGTTAAACTGCCAAGGTTCGTCATCAGTGATGCTCTGCGGCCTGTTTGGGGAGAGACCTCGGCTCTGCTGGTCCCTTTATGACCTCTTCAGCGTCTTCCTTCGTTTCGTAGAATCAAATCAACACAGAGCTGCCCGGGTGTAGAGACAGGAGGCCCAGCCTCTGGAACCTGGCCGCACGCGGATGAGTCGTCTGGGAGCTGGTGCAATGAGCCCCAGGCCAGGATGGTGCCAGAGACCGGTCCCGCAGGCTCCGGGTGCAGCTGCCCCCTGCAGACCAGCAGCAGCCTGCTCACCCAGGTCAACCCTAACGCCAGACGAAACAACGCCATCTCTGCTGATTTTTAGCTCCGTTCAGTGCACTCACCTACACTTCCACACAGACTAAGCAGACCTCAGGAATGAAGAGAAACCCCTCTGTAACGTGACCACAGTGTGAGATCCATCTGCAACCCACATAGGGGCGTGACCCCAGCCCTTACTGCAGACACTCGCTCTCCTGGGTCTCGCTCTGAGCCGTGACCTGGGGAAACAGGGGCTGCTCAGCACCAGGACGCTGTGGGAACGGCCACCGTCAGGCCTGAACCACACTGGCCTTCCTAGACCTTTCCCACAATTTCCATGCAAGAACCAGCCTGCGGTTCATCAGACAGCAAACCGGATTCTGGAGCCAAATGACCCCCCACACACACATACACCCAGACACACAGAGACACAGAGACACATACAGGCACCCAGACACACACACACACAGACACACACACACATGCACACACATAGACACACATGCACACACATGCGCACACACAGAGACACACACATGCACACACAGAGACACACATGCACACACATGTGCACACAGAGACACACACACACAGACATACAGACACACAGGCACACAGACACACACAGGCACAGGCACAGACAGACACATACAGACACAGGCACACACACAGGCACACACACACACAGGCATACACACAGACACACATACAGGCATACACACACAGACACACACACAGACACACAGGCACACACACAGACACACAGGCACACACACAGACACACATACAGGCCCACACACAGACACACACTGTGTGCTGGCTGAACACACCACATGGCATGCTCCGGGCTTGGTTTGCAGCCACGTTCTGGGCTCTGCCACCCCCACCCATCGATCCATCCCGGCCCTCGGCCCGGCACCCCGGGGCCTCCCCTGAGAACTGTCCTCTGCGTCTCCCCGTGGGCAGCCCCCTGGGTGCATGCTGACGCTCTGTAAGGGGCGGGGCTGCTCCCTCTGGGCTCCGCAACCACCCGCCTCACTGCCCTCCAGCTGCACCCTGTCCAGGGCAGAGCAGGGGCATCCTCTGGGCAAGTGGGGCCCCACGCCCTCCCCCCCATCTCCTCGGGAATGAAGGCGGGACAGCGGCTGAGGATGAGAGCAGGGTCCGCGCCCGAGGCGGCCTCTGGGCCCGAGGATGCCCCGCGAAGCTCCGGCCTTGTCGGGGTGTGCCCACCTGGGCGCGTCTGCTCCTGTGATGAAGGTAGTGACTCTGGGGAGCTTTCAGTTACGCGCTGGCTATATTTGGAAGGAGTTATGGCACAATACATCATGAGGACTCTTTCTATGTGTTTCATAACATTTGTCTTCTAGGACCTGGTAACACTCTTGAACCAGTGGGCTGTCGCATTTCCTTCTAAAATCTACATGCTCAGCTTTATAACATGGCCAGTGTCCAACTTGACAAAAGAGAGGCGTCTAAAGCTAGCAGCATTGGGTATTTTTCCTCCCGACTGAACTGTTTCTCTAATTGCTTGGCTGTCTTGGAGGCCCTGCCGGGCTGTTGGAGGAGGGCTGGGAGCCTTCAATCACTGCACAGCGCCTCCTTGGAAAGCTGTGGGGTGTCTTTTATTTTTGGTTCTTGTAATCTCTGGTTCGTAGGTGTTGATGGATGGGGAATTTTCCAGTCACTCCATAGCAAATACAGGAAAATAGGCGAGCAGGGCAACCCTTCAAATACTGGGCCTTGCCTTTGGAGCCTCGGTGATGCCATGATGTTCCCAAGACATCTTGGTGTCCAGCAAGGGCGGGTCAGCCATGGACGTCCCGGCGCCACTCACCCTGAAGGGGGTCTGTCTCAGCACCGGGCCTGTCCCCACGAGGGGCCAGCCTGGCCAGGATGGGTCCCTGAAAACCACTTGGAGGGACACATGAGTGTCCACAGTTAACGTGAACAAAGTGACAAGTTCCTTGGCAGTTTCAAAGGCAGCACGTGTTGGACCGGGTTTAGCATCACCCGGTGGGTGGCAGGCTGTGGGCTGGGAGGGGCTGGCCCCCCGTCCTCTCAGCCCTGGTCTCTACCCTTGTGATGCTGACCCTGATTCCTGCCCTGAGGTGGCTGTGGGAGCCTCACTACATGGTGCTTGGGTGGTGGGGGTGGGCAGGGGGTTCGGGGCTCCAACCAGGCACCAGGAACTGCAGGCTGAGCCCAGAGCTGGGGCCCCAGCAGACCCCCGTCCAGGTCACCTGCAGGGACGCACACGCCTCTGCAGGATGAGAGGCATCCCCAGGGCGTCGCTCACCTGCCGTCAGGTGAGCCCACTGCTTGGTTCGGAGCTGGCCGGGAAGGCGGGGGCGGCAGGGGGTGTCCAGCTAAGAGTTGGTGGGAACGCTTAGAGGACTTTCCAACTTTCTTCACGTAGGTCTCTCCAAAAAGCGACTTCCTGTCAACACTTGTTACCTTGCTGTTAAAGAGTAAAACTTTATACCCAGAGCAGACTTGGAATCAGCACCCTTGGCCTGTTTCCAAGGAAGATTTTTACTCACAGTTCCTCACCTGGTAATTGTATTTCCCACTTCTGATAACAACTGGGGAAATGTATACCATGGGGGGAGGAAGGGACGCAAGGGGAGGGAGAGATCTGAAGGGCAGTAGAAACACCTGAACCAGCCCGAGGAGCGTCCCCTCTCCCCTGTCAGCATCGCCCTTCACTGTGCGCCTGCTCCATTGTGATGTCACACAGGCTGATGATGTCACACTTGCGATGACATCATGGGAGGGCATCCCATAGGATGGGGCCCATTACCTGCCCCTGAGACCCCAGTCCAGCCTCCCCTGGGGGGGATGTGGCCTCAGCATCTGAGTCACCAGGTCCCATTCCCACAAGGATCCCAGAGTCATCCCACCTCTCTGTCCTGCAGTCATGGCCTACCCTCTGGACACAGCAGCCAGGTGACCAGGGCCCACCACTTCCACCTGTTTCATCGAGAAATGACCCTTCTCTCCCTTCATCCAAATGCGGAGCCTGCCCCTGGGTCTGCCCTGTAGATGTCCCCGCAGGGGGGGCTGGGTTGATGACGTGTCCTGGGGTCTGTGGCCGGCACACCAGCCCATCAGAGAACTCTCTCAGCATCCGACAGGTCCCAGTTGGGCGCTTGGGGTGCAGGTACGTCCACAGATGGACCCCCCTCAGGCTGGACGTGAACACACAAGAAGCTGTCACTCTCAGGGCTGTGCTTTGTCCCAGAGAAAAGGCAGATGGTGGCCGGGGGAGCCTGTGGCAGAAGCGGGGGCCACAACCTAGGGACTCCGTGGTCCCAAGCCCTCAGAGGGGCAGCCACACAGGGCATGTCCCCCCAGGACACGCCCCAAGCTGGTGCCCACAGACACCCGTGGCTCGGGCACTGGGCGCTCCTCCCAGGCTGGGTTCCTCTCTGTGGGTGCACTGACTGCCCCCCAGCTGAGGGGCTAGCCCAGACCGGGGCAGGGCCCCCACTGCACCCCAACACTATGGCCATGAGCATCATGCCCAGCAGTGTCCCCGCAGCAGCCCGGCCCCAGTGGGCCTGTGTCCAGTGTGTCCACCGACAGCTGAGGACATGCTCACTCCCTGTAAAGAAAGCCATGCTTTGGTTTGGTTTTCCGTGGCCCGTGCATTTCTGGACCACACTTGCTCCCCTGAGAGGGCAGGCCGGGTTGGGCCCCGGCCCTGCCGGAACCTGAGCGTCTGCTCCACCGCTGAGCAGAGTGGACAGAGCCTCCCAAGGAGGGCGTCACAGTGCTGCCTTTCCGCTGTCTTCACCGAGCTTGCAGTTGCAGAGCAGGTTCACAGGTCACCGGGGCTTCTCCTGGGCCCTTGAGGGAAAAGGGCCCTCGGTCAGGGGACCCACAGGAGGTGTGGCCCCTTGGGCGGCCTGGGGACGGGTGGGAACGCTGTGCGCAGCGGCTGGAATGCAGAGACCTCGTGGGAGCCCTGGAAACGGGAGGCAGAGCAAGCCCGGGCCACCTGGCCCCGCCCGAGGCCCAGCCGCCTCCAAGGAGTGTTTGAAGGACAGTGACGCGTCTGACGCTGAACTTCCCATCCCCTCAGACACAGAGGAGCCTCCCTCGCAGGTCTTGCTCCTCAGGGAGCTGTCGCCTCATAACTGGGGCAAAGGCTGGGGGAGGCCGCGGAGCTCGGCAGGGGCACAGGGACGTCAGGAGGCATCAGGGAGCCTTGGAGCAATGCGGTCGTGCGGAGCGAGGTGCGTGCGGAAAGTAGGCCAGAGCAAGTCAGCAAAGCCAGGGCGAGGGCGGCCTGCGGGTGGGCGGAGGAGGCCCGTGGGGGCCTCGGCCTCTCACTACCGCCACTCCAACCAGTGAAAGGGAAGCGGACCCTGCTTCCACAGCCCTCCCACCTTCCTGTAGGGGCTTGCGTCCTGGCCAGGTGCTGGCTCACCAGGGGTTGGGGGCTGCGGCTGGCTTTCCCCACCCTGGAGGAGACACGCTGAGGCAAGACCCGTGTGTGACAAAAGAAGTGTGTGCCAGTGACCCGAATGCCTGCACAGCCATACCTGTCTGCTCTCACAGCCACACTGTCTACCTGCCCAGCCACACTGTCTACCTGCCCAGCCACACCTCTCTACCTGCACAACCACACACCTCTCTACCTGCACAGTCACACACCTCTCTACCTGCACAGTCACACCTCTCCACCTGCACAGCCACACTGTCTACCTGCCCAGCCACACCTCTCTACCTGCACAGTTACACCTCTCTACCTGCACAGCCACACCTCTCTACCTGCACAGACACACGCCTCTCTACCTGCACAGCCACACCTCTCTACCTGCACAACCACACACCTCTCTACCTGCACAGCCACACACCTCTCTACCTGCACAGTCACACCTCTCCACCTGCACAGCCACACTGTCTACCTGCCCAGCCACACCTCTCTACCTGCACAGTTACACCTCTCTACCTGCACAGCCACACCTCTCTACCTGCACAGACACACGCCTCTCTACCTGCACAGCCACACCTCTCTACCTGCACAACCACACACCTCTCTACCTGCACAGCCACACACCTCTCTACCTGCACAGTCACACCTCTCCACCTGCACAGCCACACTGTCTACCTGCCCAGCCACACCTCTCTACCTGCACAGTTACACCTCTCTACCTGCACAGCCACACCTCTCTACCTACCTACACAGTCACACCTCTCTACCTACACAGTCACACACCTCTCTACCTGCACAGTCACACACCTCTCTACCTGCACAGACACACACCTCTCTACCTGCACAGACACACACCTCTCTACCTACACAGTCACACACCTCTCTACCTGCACAGTCACACCTCTCTATCTGCACAGTCACACACCTCTCTACCTGCACAGACACACGCCTCTCCACCTGCACAGTCACACACCACTCTACCTGCACAGTCACACCTCTCTACCTGCACAGTCACACACCTCTCTACCTGCATAGCCACACACCTCTCTACCTGCACAGTCACACCTCTCTACCTGCACAGCCACACTGTCTACCTGCCCAGCCACACCTCTCTACCTGCACAACCACACACCTCTCTACCTGCACAGCCACACCTCTCTACCTGCACAGCCACACCTCTCTACCGGCACAGCCACACCTCTCTACCTGCACAGCCACACACCTCTCTACCTGCACAGTCACACACCTCTCTACCTGCCCAGCCACACACCTCTCTATCTGCACAGTCACACACCTCTCTACCTGCACAGCCACACCTCTCTACCTGCACAGCCACACATCTCTACCGGCACAGCCACACCTCTCTACCTGCACAGCCACACACCTCTCTACCTGCACAGTCACACACCTCTCTACCTGCCCAGCCACACACCTCTCTATCTGCACAGTCACACACCTCTCTACCTGCACAGACACACACCTCTCTACCTGCACAGTCACACCTCTCTACCTGCACAGTCACACACCTCTCTACCTGCACAGCCACACCTCTCTCCCTGCACAGCCACACACCTCTCTACCTGCACAGTCACACACCTCTCTAACTTCACAGACACACACCTCTCTACCTGCACAGACACACGCCTCTCTACCTGCACAGTCACACACCTCTCTACCTGCACAGTCACACCTCTCTATCTGCACAGTCACACACCTCTCTACCTGCACAGACACACGCCTCTCTACCTGCCCAGCCACACCTCTCTATCTGCACGGTCAAACCTCTCTATCAGCACAGCCACACCTGTCTACCTGCAATGTCACACCTATCTATAGGTCCCCCACGACACTGCCTGGTGGCGATTTTCCCCCAAGAGGCCCTGTTGTAGCTCCTGGATGTGGCAGGTTCCCTGTGCCTCCCAGGCCTCAAGCTGACGGTCGCCACTTCATGTGCTATCTCAGCCCTGGATCCCACAGGGAGCGAGAGCGGGGGGCTCAGGGCGATCCATCCACAAACATGCCAAAGGGTAAAGCGCTGGCAGCTACGGCTTATGAAATATCGTAACGGAGCTGGAATTACTCAAGTTGGAGAAGATGGCTGCATTTGTCACCCAGAACACATCTATTTTTAGCTCCTGCAGTTCCTGTTCTTGAGGTTTGGGGCTTTGAAGGACCGCTGGGGGCAGTGAGCAACTGGGCGGGCTCCCAGGGCAGCCCCTGCTGTGTCCACACGTCCTGCCCTGTTTTCTCCTGTGTCCATCTTCATTCCTCTCAGTCCTGACGCAAGAAAAACAAACCAAGCTTTGCGGTTTCTACCGCTCCAAGCTGTGTGAGACTTCGGTAACCTTCCCTCGCCTGTGAATGAGACGGGACCAGACAAGCTCTGAGATGAAGTCCAGGCGACTCCCAGCTCATTCTGGCCCTGAAAGCCATTTCCTTTCTTGGTTTAATGGAGAGTTTGGGGTGTGGACACTGTTCACCATGATGTTGCTCGCCTGGGGACACTTGGCCTTGGTTAAACCACTGGGGGGCCCTGGGATCTCGTGGGGGAGGGACGTGCTGAGCACCCTCAGGCTCAGAGCCCCATCCATGGAGACCCTCAGCAGACGCTGAGGGAGCACGGCCCGGCCCGCCTTCCCGTGACCCCAGCCTGATGTGCCAAGAGCGCATGCCTCTGGACACAGTGACCCATTTGGGGGCAGACATAGAGCCAGACCCCCCGGGAGTGTTGCCAGGACTTTCCCCTCAGAGCCCTGAGAGGCCTCAGTCCAGGCGCAGTCCTGCCAAGAACAAGCGGAGGGGTGGGCCAGGGACACGGGGCCTGACCACATCGCACGCAGCCTCAGCTCAGGTCCTTGGCCACGAGAAGCGAGGTGTGGGTCTGTGCCGGCCCACCTGCTAACACAACAGCTGTGTCTGGGGAAGGGGCTGCCTGAGTAAATAAAACGTCAAGGCCTCAGTGTTTAACAGTGCTCTAAGGGGAACACGTGTGTTCTGGCCAAGCCCATATTCTCCGATCAGATCTGAAGCTGGAAACATGATCATAACTCCCCAAACAGATTTGAGGTTGGAAATGCGATTTTCTGGAAATTCACACTAAAGCCCTGTCTACTTCAAGAGGTAAGGAATGTAGCCCTTGTGATGAGCAGAGAGCTGGTAGACCACTTTTGAGTGGGAAACTGTGGCTGAAGAGTCCCCAGCTCGAGACTCAGACAGGAACCTGGGAGCCAGGACCTCCAGCCTCAGGGCCATAGCTGGAGCAGGTCCAGCCCGCGGGCACGCGGCCCTGCCAGTCCTTCACACGGGACAGGGGGGCTCCCTGACAGTGGGGCCGTCCCTCAGGGCAGCAGGCGGGTCCTCCCCACAGCACCCCCACCCCATGGAAGAAGGAAACCTGGAGGCTGGGCCCCTCACCAGCCCTTCAGCCACGGCCCTGCTGCCTCCACCCGTGTCCCCGTTCCCCCACCACGAGGCCCCCAGGCCCCGAGCTGGCTGGGCAGACACAGATTCTCCCCAGAAGCCAGGGAAACGCATTCCCCGTCAGCCTGGCCCTTCTCTGCTTTGGGGTTCACTGGGGCCACTCTTCTGGAGGGTCCCTCCCATCCCAGCCGCTCTCAGACAGGGTGTCTGCCAGGTGCTCACACCCAGGGGCCGGCCCCCACACACCCACCACAGCACACATCTCTGAATCTGGGGAGGGTCCTCCCCCAGGACAGTGGAGGGGGGCAAGGAGGTGCGGGGGAGGGGGAGTGGCCAACTCAGGACGGAGGAGCCCCAGCAGTTCCCGCAGGAAGCACTGTGTGTGTTCTCTGAGCACGCACGCCAGTGCCTGCCACTCCAGGCGCACATACACACACACACACCCACCTCACCCATGCACAGGCACACGGACTGTCTGCCCAGGGCTCTGGGCCTGTCCTTGACACTCCTAGGAAGCTGACCGGACTCCTGGTCCCCAGGAAGCACAGAAAATCCTAGAGGACTTGGTGCGTTTCATCCCCAGGGAAGGCGCTGCACCCCGGCCGTGTAACCACTGTGGGCGGCCTGTTCCCCGGTGGCAGATGCGAGCAGGACAGCACAGATGGAAGTGTTGTCAGAAATGTGGGAACTCCTTGTAATTAGTATTGGGCGTTGCTATTCCTCAGCAAAGAAAAAGCCCAAAGCCAGCATGGAGCACGAACCTCACATCCCCACCAGGGTCTTTGTGGAGGCCTGGAGCCACATCGCTGGTCGATAATTAAAGACCAGACAGGCTGAGGCACCCACCTCGGAGGCTGTGAGGATGAATGTATGCAAGGGAACCGACAGCAAGGGTGCAAAGTTGAACACTCATCCAGGGAAAAGCCCAACGAGCAGGCACTTCTGCCTGAAATACGGCACCTGCTTACAAGCAGTGATTGTGCTGAATGCTGGGTTTAACGGAGCGGAGGTTTAAGAGGAAAAGGCAGCAAAACGGTCCACAGGCAAGAGGAACGGCAGGCAGTCCTCTGAAAGTGGCAGTGAGAGTCCCGGCGAGGCCACAGGCAGGTCTGATCTCAGCAAAAACAGCACCTGGGCACCTGGGTGGACTTGAGGAGGCCAGCTTAGGCAGAGGCATTCACAGACAGACAAGGGTCACGGCGCTGAAGGTGGGGGACTTTCTGTGTTTGCTTGCCTGGCTTTCAGTTCTGAAGCTCTAAGCACCATCCTGGTGAGGAGGCGGCCGGAGCAGCCGTGGAGGGTGTGGGGGTGGTTGCAGCCTGGGCTGAAGGTGGCGGCTGCTGCCCTCTGAGGGTAAGGAAAGCGTGGTCAAGGGCGGCTGGGAGGTCACAGCTCTGGCAACTGCGTTTATTTCTGTCTTATCCGCCCTGCTGACCCTTCTCTGTCTCCTGTGCGCTCCCATTACTTGCTGGAAATCTCCGTCTTTCCTGGCTGTTCCTGATTCGCTCACTTTCACCCCAGGCCGAGGGACACCTGCAGCCTGTTGTTAGTCCATCCAGAACAGCTCTTTGTTCTGTTGCGTGTGCATGTGTGCACATGTGTGTGTGCATGGGTGTGCAAGCACATGTGGTGGGGATCGGGGCAGACTGCAGCTTCCCCCTGTGTCTCTTCTTCTCACTGCTGTTCTATGACCTCACACCACTGTTCTGTAGAGATCGGTGTGTGTGGTGGAGGGTGCAGGAGGCACAATGGTTTGTTCATGTTTTGGAAGGAAGAATTTAAAGCTCATTTAAAAGCTGAGTCAAGACAGAAAAGCCCCAAGTGTCAATATTCAGGTTCTTCCCATCTTGGGCTCTGCTCTCTGAGACTGCCCTCCCCCCGCACATGGCTACTGCAGAACAGGCTGTCCAGCCTGGCCACAGGGAGCAGGCGTGAACAAGGACTTGTGAACTGGGTGAGTGTGAGTGGCGTGTCCGTGCACGGGACTAGCCCAGGTCTCTGCCCTGTTCACTAAGGCGAGAGAAGTATTTCTCTTCTGAGTGTTACTCATGCTCAGTGACTCAGGAGAAAAGCAAGTCCCATTCGGTCAGACCCTCACTCAGCACTCTGTACAGGGTTAAGCAATTCAAATCATTTAAAATGTTACTGCATCCAATCTGAGGCCGCTTCCAAGAAGGATGACATGAATGAAATTGAATATTAAATTCACAAGCACAAAACTGACAGAGGCAGAAAGACACCGGCACCACCGTATGTTTAAATTAAATGACGAGGGGCTCCCGAGGAGACCCCGAGGTGTCCTGGGGTCACAACCTCTCACAGCGAGAGAATGCTGAGGAGTGTCATGAGAATCACTCACTGAGAACAGATTCGGAAGTTTACACACAAAACACAGCCAAGCAGGGTCCACAGCCTGGACGACACACGGGTCAGGAGAGAAGGACCCCGGCCTCCGAGGGCCTGGCTCCTCAGATGCATGGGGTTAAGAGAATTCAAATATGTGGGCCCCACCCCCTAACTGGGTCCCATCCTCTAACCAATGTCCGACCCCATGGACTGCAGCACACCAGGCTTCCCTGTCTGTCTCCAACTCCCGGAGCTTGCTCAAACTCATGTCCATCGAGTCGGTGATGCCATCCAACCATCTCATCCTCTGTCGCCCCCTTCTCCTCCTGCCCTCAATCTTTCCCAGCATCGGGGTCTTTTTCAATGAGCCAGTTCTTCACATCAGGTGGCCAAAGTATTGGAGTTTCAGCTTCAGCATCAGTCCTTCCAATGAATATTCAGGACTGATTTCCTTTAGGATGGACTGGTTGGATCTCCTTGCAGTCCAAGGGACTCTCAAGAGTCTTCTCCAACACTACAGTTCAAAACCATCAATTCTTCGGTGCTCAGCTTTCTTTATAGTCCAACTCTCACATCCATACATGACTACTGGAAAAACCATAGCTTTGACTAGACAGACTTTTGTTGGCAAAGTAATGTCTTTGATTTTTAATATGCTGTCTAGGTTAGTCATACCTTTTCTTCCAAGGAGCAGACATCTTTTAATTTCATGGCTGCAGTCACCATCTGCAGTGATTTTGGAGCCCAAGAATAAAGTCTGTCACTGTTTCCATTGTTTCCCCATCTATTTGCCATGAAGTGATGGGACCAGATGCCATGATTTTCTTTTTTTGAATGTTGAGTTTTAAACCAACTTTTTCACTCTCCTTTCACTTTCATCAAGAGGCTCTTTAATTCTTCTTCGCTTTCTGCCATAAGGGTGGTATCATCTGCATATCTGAGGTTATTGATATTTCTCCTGGCAATCTTGATTCCAACTTGTGCTTCATCCAACCTGGCATTTCACGTGATGTACTCTGCATATAAGTTAAATAAGCAGGGTCACAATATACAGCCTTGACGTACTCCTTTCCTGATTTGGAACCAGTCCGTTTTTCCATGTCTGGTTCTAATTGTTGCTTCTTGATCTGCATACAGATTTCTCAGGAGGCAGGTCAGGTGGTCAGGTATTCCCATCTTTTTCAGAATTTTCCACAGTTTATTGTGATCCACACAGTCAAAGCATAGTCAATAAAGCAGAAGTAGATGTTTTTCTTGAACTCTCTTGCTTTTTCGATGATCTAGCAGATGTTGGCAATTTGATCTCTGGTTCCTCTGCCTTTTCTAAATCCAGCTTGAACATGTGGAAGTTCTCAGTTTAGGTACCGTTGAAGCCTGGCTTGGAGAATTTTGAGCATTATTTTGCTAGCGTGTGAGATGAGCGCAGTTGTATGGTGGTTTGAGCATTCTTTGGGATTTGTCTTTCTTTAGGATTGCAATGAAAACTGATCTTTTCCAGTCCTGTGGCCACGGCTGAGTTTTCCAAATTTTTTGGCATATTGAGTGAAGCACTTTAACAGCATCATCTTTTAGGACCTGAAATAGCTTAGCTGGAATTCCATCACCTCCACTAGCTTTGTTCATAGTAAAGCTTCCTAAGGCCCACATTTCTTTGCATTCCAGGATGTCTAGCTCTAGGTGAGTGATCATGCTATCGTGGTTATCTGGTTCATGAAGATCTTTTATGTATAGCTCTTCTGTGTATTCTTGCCACCTCTTCTTAATATCTTCTGCTTCTTTTAGGTCCATACTGCTTTGTCCTTTATTGTGCCAATCTTCGCATGAAATGTTCCCTTGGTATCTCTAATTTTCAAGCTGATTGGCAAAACTGTATGGTGCACACGTTTCGGAAGGACCTCTGTTTCCTGGGTGAACCCCACCCTGTTCGTGAACCACAGGTTCAAGGAGGTTCAGGCCTTCCTGGATGAAGGGCTGAAGCAGACGGCGTCCCTTCAGCAGATGGAGCCCCTGCGTGGAGCTCAAAGTGAGATGAGGAAACAGAAGAAGAGAAGCACAGAGTAGGGGCGGCAGTCGGGGGATGAAAGGGGTGAACAAGGGAGGAAAGCTAAGGCGGCTCAGAGTGGTAGTGGCATCTGATCATCAAAGCGGAGCACGAAGCGGACACAGGAGCCAGACGGCCACCCGCAGCTGGGGAGGGAGGGGGAGCACAGATCAGGGCCGCCCGTGGGGACTGCAAAGTGAAAAGAACATGTGCATTGCCGCAAGTGCTCTGGAGAAAGAGACATCAGAGGCGAGAGAGGCAGGAAGAGAATGGCTTCCAAGTAGCAGTCAAGTGAACCAGGGAAAGGCAACTCAGGCTGGGGAACCATGACGGCGAGAGAGCTGGCTCCCCACCACGCTCAGGTGGGGAACCGACCCGTACAGGAAAAGAAAGTGAAAAAGAAAGCCAAGAACAGGCAGACAAAGAGTCAAGTATCTGGAAGGCTGACAGGGTCCAGGAGCTCTGCTGCATGCAGGAGGGACACCTGGACAGCTAGACAGATGGACACGTGGGCAGATGGACACATGGACAGATGAACTGAAAGGGGGTCCATGTCAGTAGGGACTGGGATTCTTTAGGCGGAGGTAGACATGTTCTACCATCGGTTGTGACGTCTCTATAATTCTGTGAACAACCTAAAGCCCACTGGATCGCACACTTTACAGGGATAAATTGTGTGGTGCCGGAATTCTTCTCAATAAAGCTGTTACCAAAAAAAGCGGACTGATTGTGTCATCTTGTTTTGAAAAGGAGCCAATAAATGAAAATTCATGAAAGTTAAATATAAATAGCTAGAAGAAAATAACTAATTTGGAAAATATTGTTAAAGAAGGGAACTAGACGTCTACGTTTTAACAACTCTCATTCCCCTCGTCACTTCCACCCTCACAGTAAACACTTTCCAAACATATGTGGGTGCCAGGCCCCACCTGTGTGGAGGACAAGGAAGCAAAGATAAAAAGGCCCTGTGCAAGGGCCTTTCTGCCTGCTGAGACAGAGACAAGAAAATGCATGTCAACTTTCTATTTCTTCAAAGAAATTATTTCAATTACATTCACACCAAGGATTTTCCACAAATAACATACCAGTCAGTATTTACTAATATGCAACTATAGTCAAGAAAGTGGGTTAAAATATATATATGAAAGCCGTTTTGGTCAAAGTATTTTGTAACAGTAAAAAACTGGAGAAAACATAGATATCACACAATAGAGTTTGAGTTACAGTATGGTACCAGCCACATGACAATCATTTAAAATTATGTTGGAGCCTGGAAAACATTGAAGATGCTCATATCCTGTTAAATCCAGTGAAAATCCAGGAGCTGTTTTGATGCTATTTTTGTATAGAAACAAACAAAAATATTCTTACATTTAAAGGGTACAAAATGTTTTGGTACCAAAATAGGTCCCAAACAGTAACAATGATAAAGTGTGGATGATGGAGCTGACAGGTGTAGAGATTTCTCATTTTCTCTTTTGTGTTTTTCACAGAAGGTTTACTCATTTTCTACAACGGGCATGTATTACGTTCCAAAAACATTTTGTAAATGTTTGCTCCTTTCCTAAAACAGAAGCCACACAAAAATGCAAATGCATCAACAAGCAATGAATTTAATATTATTTAAGAAAAGCAATGATGCACCATGTTCTGTAAGGAGGACACCACAATCCACTCCAGTATTCTTGCCTGGAGAATCCCCATGGACAGAGGATCCTGACGGGCTACAGTCCATAAAGTCATAAAGAGTCAGACACAACTGAACAAACTGCAGGAAAAGTAATGATGCACCATCTTCTTCAACTTTGTCTCTGGTCTGTCCTGTGGACCAGCAGGCACTTTATAAAACACCAGCAGAGCTGGATCCCCAGACATGTGGCCGCTGGAGTGTCAAACACCTGTATCCTACCCTGGGTTCATTGAACAGTGAGATACAGCAAGACAGTGTCCCAAAGAAAGTAGAAAATGTGTGCTGCTGGAGCAGTCAGGGTTGGGTAAAGTGTCCCTGGCACTGTGATCAGGCAAGGTCATTGCAGTTGACTCCAAAGAGAGGTAGAGTTCAGTGGAGCTCGCCTGCAAGCTCGCCTCTTTGGACAATGTTGAGTTACCTCTTTTCCGCTAGCTCAAGGTGCTGTTTAGTCACTAAGTCATGACCGGCTCTTTGCTGACCCCATAGACTGTAGGCCGCCAGTCTCCTCTGTCCATGGGATTTCCCAAGCAAGAAAGTGGGTTGGGGTGGGTTGCCATGCCCTCCTCCAGGGGGTCTTCCTGACCTAGGGATTGAACCTGCATCTCCTGTTTCACAGACGGGTTTTTACCACTGAGCCACCAGGGAAGCTCAAGGTGAGGTTATAGCGAATGTGCTTTATGATAGGATGAAGCTTCTAAAACACCTGAGAGGCTCACCAAAGAAGTTAGTAAAAGCTAACAAACAATTGAAAAGAAACAAATACATTGAACCTAGATTTTAAAGGACTGTATAACTGAAAACCATAGGTCAGAAACCAAGAACAACGGCACCAACAGACATTGGGGAGATGCAGATTTTCGTGGACTAAAAACCCAGAGTTGGCTGAGAATACGACATGGTGCCAGGACAGGCTAGTTGGTGCTTGGGCTAGATGAACAGAGGTGTGGTGTTTGGGGAGGGAGGGGACAGTTCATTTGACTGTGCTCCTCACAACTACCCAGGACTGGAAACAGGCACAGGGTCTGAAGGGGCAGCCAGGTGGCACTGGGTCTGGAAATTTGCCCCCATGGAGGGCAAGGGTCTGAGAAATCATACATACCCACCCACACACACCTATGTAACCCAGCTGCAGGGCACTGGTTGTGGGCGGGACATGGCCTGAGACTTCCATGAGCTATCTTGTTTGTTTAGTTACTTCTTAGTGTCCCTCAGGGTTGGAGGGGTCTCTGTTACAGGGATCCTCCATGGAGTTCTGCCTCAGCAGCTACAACATCCATTCCTGGTGGGCAAATGCTGCCCCCTCCCCCAACAGATTCTGCTCAGCTGGGCAGACTCTGCTGACAGATGGAGCTGCCTCAAACATGGGACAGTCAGCGCCCTGAGCTACCACTTCCTGTGGGAGAGGTGGCCTTTCGGGCTAGAGAGGTGGCCAGCCCTCTCTGGCTCTAAGAGGAGCCTGGCAGGCTACAGTCCACAGGGTCTCAAAGAGTCAGACACGACTGAAGGAGCTTAGCGCGCACGCACATGAAGAAAAAAAAAACAAAAACCTTCAAGGTCTCAGTGTCCAGGCTCAAGCCCGAGAGGAGCATCCCCGTGTCTACGATGAGAGCCCCTCACAGAGGCCGCGTCAGGGTCAAGGCGCAGCTCACAGGCATCTGGCGATGCCGGCCCCAGAGAGGAGGCTCTTCCGGTGACCGACCAAGCGTCTCCGGACCCCACAAGCGGCCTTCCTCCGGGCTCTGGCGACCACACCCACGTGGAGAGCCCCTGGTCTGCCCCTTTACACTAAGGGCCGCTTCGGCGTGTGGTTACGGGGGACGCCGTCTGCGCCTCTGGAGCCGCCACTGTGCTTGAGGGTGGGCGCGTGTGCCTGTCGCGTCGGTGGGCGCGGTGCGCAGAGAGGGGTCCGCGCCTCCTATGCCCCAGAGAGTTCCTCTTGGGGAAACACGGCCCTGGGCTCCTGGCTCCCGGCGGGACAGGCCGGGGGTCCGCTCGCCCTGGGGACCCGCGGCCGGGCGCGAGGGGGCGCCACGCCACCGCAGCCGGCGGATAGCCACGGCCGGGCCGGGCCGGGGGCGGTGCGCGGGGCGGTGCCGGACTCCGCGGGCAGCGGGCTCCAGAGACGCGGCGCCCCGCCCCTAGGAGGCCGCTGGCCGGGCGAGTGGAGCGGCAGCCAGCCGAGTCGGGCCCCGAGGTGAAGTTGCGTGCGCGGTGGGGCCGGGCATCCGCACCCGAGGGTCCTCGGGCCGGGTTAGGGACGAGGGCGCAGGGTCCACACGGAGGATCCGATGCAAGAGCGGGGGCGGGAGGGCTCGGGGCTTCTACACGGGGTTCCGGGGCAGAGACCGGGACGCAGAGGGTCTACAGCGGAGGGTCCCGAGAAGAGAGGAGATAGGAGGCTGACGCGGCGGGAGAGGTCGGTCTACACTGGAGTCTCTCGGGGCCGCAGCGGGGACAAGGGGTCTACACCGCAAGATCCCGATGCAGGAGCGGGGGCTGGAGGGGCGCGAGCGTCCACCTCCGAGCGTCCGGGCGGGAGCAGGGCAAGGGGGCCGCTGTCCGGCGCGCGCAGCCTCCACTCGGCTGCGCAGACGGGTGGGGGCGAAGGAGAGTCCGGAAGGGACGTGTACGCTCCCCTCCCCCCAACCGCGGCCCCCGGAGCCTAGGGCGGTGCCGGACTGGGTGCCGACCCCAGCCCCTTGCTCGGCTCCGAGTCCCCAGCCGGGCGGGCGTCCGGCCCCAGGGGCGCGCGGGCTCGGGCAGCTTCGTGCGCTTCCATGGAGGTCCAGGCGGCAGTGGCCGAAGTCTGGTTGCAGCTGCCGCCCCGTCTGTCCTCGTGGGATCTGCAAGAGCTCAGGTGAGAGGAAAGATGGGCGACAAAGCGAGCGGGATGACCAGGGATCCCCCAGGCGCCCGTGCTGGCTGGTTGTGGGCGCACCGGGTTCTGCACAGAGGGCGCGGGATGCAGTCCTTGGCACATGGGTGCTCTTTCCTCGCCCCTTCCTGCCGCCCCTGCCCTGCAGAGGGGAACGTCGCCCCCGTATACACAGCGATGCGCGCAGATGTAGTCTTACACACACACACGCACATACACACTCATGGTCTTGCCTTCTCCTGCCCGCCCGGAGCTGGAGCCAGAGCGGGGACGCATACCGGAATCCCAGAAAGGGAGCCCCTCTTAGGCAGCCTTGAATTCTCTAACTCGGAGCCCAAGCGCCCCTGAGCCCCCCGGAGCCGAGCCTGGGAGGCTCCCACACTCACCCGCTGAGCCCCGGTTGGCGCCGGGGCTGGCGCAGAGAGGCCCGGGGTCCGCATAGAGGCGGGTGCCCAGAGGTCCTGGGCTTCAGCAGGGATGACCCGAAGCGTCTAGAAGAGCGAGCCGGGGTTCTCTATGCCCCGAATGCTCTCCCAAGCCTCCAGTCTTCCAGGACCCTGCAGTGTCCCGGGGCCTGAGGGTTTGCCTTCCTGAGGTTTTAGGTGACCCAGGGAGTCCCCTCCAGCCCCCCTTGCTCCAGCAGATGCAGTTTCTGGTTTCTGACTCTCAGGACACGACTCTGATCATGGGCTGTGGCCCCTCCTGTCACCTTTGTCCCCTCGTCCGAGCTTCTAGCCCCAAGCTGGGTTTGTGCTCGGGCAGACTCTCCTCGCCTTTGGCGTTCCCTGCGGGCCGCCCCTTCTCCTCCTTTCCCTGGGCTGCAAAGACCTGGTTTCCTCAGTCCTGCACTCAAAGCCAAGATTTGGAGCCACTGGCTGTTGGAAGTGGGTTTTGACCCTGTTGGTGCTTGTGGCAGTGACCCCGCTGGGAGGTGGCCTCCAAGGGGCAGCAGTGGCAGCTGGTTCACTCCTCTGCTCTGGGGCAGCTGCTAAGGGGGTCAGTTAAGAGAACCCCCAAGGTCTTCCTCTCCATCCCTGCTGAGAAATCCAGGGTGGACCCCACAAGCCCAGACGGGTTCAAGCAGAAGAGGGCGTGCTCCTTACCCCACCCCCACCTCTAGAACCGTGCAGTGTACGCGGCCTCCAAAGGCTCCCCTACACCTGTAGTCCCCAGGCAGTCAGCGGATGGACTTGCTCTGGTCTCTCTTACACTGGCCCCGGGGAGCGCTGTGGCCCACTGGACGCTGGAGTCCACTTGCTCTGGATCCCTGTTGCTGACCAGCCACACACTCACCAAGGGTTATGCCATCAATGGAGGATGGGTGCACCTGCACCTTCCCTGGGCACAGGCTCAGAGAACAACCCTTTCCAAGGCCAGCGCCCAGGTGTTCCGACGCTTTTAGACTTAAAATTTGTGTCCTTCCACTTTGCAGAAGTTTTTTTTAATACCTTGAGATTTCCATAATTCAAGAAAAAAAAAAAAAAACATTGGATGTTTTTGTAGACAGGGGAGAAAAGGAGGGAAGCAAGTTCTTGGCTGGCACCGAGGCCTGCACAGGCCAGATGCTTAGAAAATATGTGCGGGTTGATTCATTGTTTGAGTTTAATTAAGAGTTTCTACCCAGGGTATGGCTGGGAGCTGCATTATCATAATTACAGGTGTATGTGCCATGATTAATAGGTCGTGCAGAACACATGGGATGGGAGGAAGTGGTAAAATGCTGGGGTTTGCCCTGGCAAAAGCAGGTCGGGTCTGTGTCCCTGGAGGGTTTTGCACCTGGGGTGCGGGCAGCCCCCCTTCTGCCCCTGGCTCTTCCATCCAGGCACCAGGAGCCGGGGGGCAGTTGGATTCTCAGCCTCTCTGCTGAGGGCCGGGGTGAAGGGGAGCAGGCGAGTCGGCTCAAGATGTGTGCACACGGTGGGGAGGGTCACATGAGCCAGGAGGGGCACTGGGGAGCCTGACGGATGGGCCGTTGGGCTCTGTGGGGGTCCGAAGAGAGCGGCCACGTGCGTCTGCTCATTTGAGCAGCGTGTCTTCATGGGCCATTCATGAGGAATAAGGACGCCTTAGGACAGAGCCACGGAGTCCCCACTGCCTGCAGGGTCCCTCAGGGTCAGGCTGAACAGGGTGTCCCCAGCTCAGGGCCGAGTGGAGGCGCCCCCTGCCCACGGCTCCACGGAGGGCCCTGGGACTTGCAGCCTCACTGTTGAGCTGGTCAGGGTGCAGGCTCCGGTCCCTCCCGGCCCGGCAGTGGGTGACCGGTGTGCCCTTCACAGCAGAAAGGGGTCCCGCATGGGCATCGAAGAAATAGCTGTGTCTGTTTCACTGCCCAGCAACTCTTCTGAGAGCTTCAGCCCTTCTCAGCCGAAGCAGACAAGACAGAGGCCGGCTCCCTTCTCAGCAAGGCACCTGCGGGCGCCTGCGAGGTACAGCCAGTACTTGGCGCCTCGTGCCATTGACGCATGCAGGGAGGCGCGGGTGCGTGTGGCTGGGAGGGCAGGCATGGGCGTCCTGGGCCTCCTTGGCTCTGAGACGTGGGCAAATAGTTCAGCTGCTGCTGTTTTATATTTTCTGATTCCTCCTGTGTCAGACCAGAAGGCTGCTCTGAACTGTGCCAGCTCTCTTATTTTCAGAGGAGGAACCTGTGTCGTAAACCAGGGTCAGTAATGCATTCACTCAAAATGAAACTCCCAATATTTTGATTTGATTGTCTATTTAGAAAAGAGGAAAATTGAAATGTCATGTATAAATAGTACAGAAGACCTTTATGTTGCTTTTTAAATCCATGGAGCTAAGACAGTAAGAGCAAACTGCACATGGAGGGGCAGATGGTCCCCTGGCCCCTGACACCCATGCTGCTCCTAGGGGCGCTGGGCCAGGCTGGGCCACTGCTCTGTGCCCCGCCCGCTGGCCCTTGGCCTCTTGATGTAGCAGTCACACCCCTCGCTTCCCTCTGCACCTGCCCCCCACCCCCGGGCACACCTGCCCTGGCCCTGTCCTCAGCTCTGTTCAGCCTCCCTGGATAAGTCAGCTCAGGGAGGAAGCAGACAAGCGCTGGTAGCCAGAGCCCTGGGCTGCAGTTCCCGAAATTTAATGACCTTCCTGGCTATTTTTAACCTTGTCAGATATTTAAACAATGAAGTTTAAATCTTAGATTAGACTTGGGGAGTGCTGGGTACGTGAAAGCCGAGGCTGGGGTTCTGGGGCCCAGAGACTCTCAGGCTGCTCTGAGTGGTGCACTGCTTCTGACCAAATTCTAGCTTGAAGAGGCAAATTTATTTTTGTAAAGGATTAGCCTTTTTCTGGTGGGCGAGGTTATGATCTCCGTATTCCTGACTCAGTTCTCACCAACCTGGCCACCTGGCCCCAGCAGGACTCGGGGAGGGTGTGTGGATGGAGGGCCTGCCTGTGGGTGGCGTGGCTTCCAGGGGCCTCCACGCCCCAGCTGGGGGTCTCCACGTGCCCTCACCCCTCCCACAGCAGCAGGTGCCTGCATCCATCTGCGGTTCTGTCTGGGGGTTGGGGTGCTGCCCATCACTGGGACAGCGGAAACTGCTTTGTGGACTGTGTTGGCGTCTTTGTAGCAGGAGGACAGAAAGTACCAGCTTTGCACGTATTCCAGGTGCGGTTCTCTGTATTTTGGGTCACGACACTAAACAGGTTCAAAATCACAGAAAGCCCTGCCTGGACTGTGTCTGGAGGCCTGACCTCCTGGCTGAGCTCAGGCAGGAGTGGCGGCTGGAGCCAGGCTCACAGCGGAGCACCGGACAGTCTGCCGGGTGCAGAGGGTCTGGCCCGGCACGGGGGCTGCACCGGCTCAGACCCTGACGTTTGCTAAGTGCGCGCCTGCTGGCCTCCCCCACCCCAGAGCCCCCCAGCTCTGTTGGGGCTCAGGGCAGAGTCACCATGCGCCCGCAGGACAAGCAGATACATGTCATCTCCCTGAACAAGGTCAAACCTGGTTCTGGTGACAGCCAGGAAGAGGGTTCCCTTCCTTCTGGGGGGTTGAGGAGGCACGTAGATTAACACGGGGAAAAGTGCATGACAAGTTTTAAACCCAAATGTTTTATTTAACATCATAGCAATTAATGCAATGGAGTGAAATGCTTTGGTAAAATAAAATGCATTAAAAATGTATGCACTTTATGTAGATTAGCTATTTATTCTTCAGAAGGAACACCCTTCCTCCATAGCCTCTGATATTCAATTGTGAAGCTGTAAGGCCCCTTTCTGGAGCTGGTTCACAGTTACTTCAAGAAAATGACTATTTCTGACTGTGAACAAATTTCCTTGATTTTTTTTCCCCCACCAAAAGGAAAAAAAGACATTTTTCCATGAGGAAATTTAGGAAATATGTATCATTGTCTTCTTTAATACATAACCAATTAGAAATAGAGGCTTCCCAGGTGACTCAGTGGTAAAGAATCCGCCTGCAATGCGGGAGACCCGTATTTGATGTCTGGGTGGGGAAGATCCCCTGGAGAAAGGAATGGCAATCCACTCCAGTATTCTTGCCTGGAGAATTCCATGGACAGAGGAGCCTGGTGGGTTACAGTCCATGGAGCCACAAAGAGTCGGGCACAACTAAGCACAGTTAGAAAAACTCCGCTGTTTCAAAATGCTGAGCTGAGCTGGGCAGCACGCACAATGAACAAGGTGAATTTTTGTCTCCAGGAATTGTGATGTGTTGCTTTAACAAGAAACCTACATCTGGTGGGGGTGCTTGTCGAGTAAGAGGCTCCAAGGGGCTCCTCACTCCAGGAAACACCTGCCTGCCTGCCGGTGGCCTAGATGCACCTGAGCCCAGGCCTGGTCCCGGGAGTGGAGGCGCCTGGTGTGTCCTCTGAGCAGGGCTGCCTGCAGACAGTGCCCAGTGGGTCGGCGTCCTTTCCTGGGAGATTATTTCACCATCAAAGGGAACATGACCAAAAAGAAGCCCTCTCTGCCCCGGAGGAACAGGTGGAAAGGTGAGGCCTCGTGTTTCCAGATACAACAAACACATACAGATCAATGGGATAGAGTTGGGGAGAGATGAACCTCCAAATCTCGGGGAGATTGATTTTCAACAGCAGAGCCAAGGCCATTCAGTGGGGAAAGAATTCAGTTCAGTTCAGTTCAGTTCAGTTGCTCAGTCGTGTCTGACTCTTTGTGACCCCCTGGACTGCAACCCCGCCCCCTAACTGGGCCCCACCCCCTAACCAATGTCCGACCCCATGGACTGCAGCACACCAGGCTTCGCTGTCTGTCTCCAACTCCCGGAGCTTGCTCAAACTCATGTCCATCGAGTCGGTGATGCCATCCAACCGTCTTATCCTCTGTCGCCCCCTTCTCCTCCTGCCCTCAATCTTTCCCAGCATCAGGGTCTTTTCAAAAGAGTCAGTTCTTCACATCAGGTGGCCAAAGTATTGGAGTTTCAGCTTTAGCATCAGTCCTTCCAATGAATATTCAGGACTGATTTCCTTTAGGATGGACTGGTTTGCTCTCCTTGCAGTCCAAGGGACTCTCAAGAGTCTTCTCCAACACCACAGTTCAAAACCATCAGTTCTTTGGTGCTCAGCTTTCTTTATAGTCCAACTCTCACATCCATACATGACTACTGGAAAAACCATAGCTTTGACTAGACAGACTTTTGTTGGCAAAGTAATGTCTCTGCTTTTTAATGTGCTGTCTAGGTTAGTCATACCTTTTCTTCCAAGGAGCAGACATCTTTTAATTTCATGGCTGCAGTCACCATCTGCAGTGATTTTGGAGCCCCCCAAAATAAAGTCTGTCACTGTTTCCATTGTTTCCCCATCTATTTGCCACGAAGTGATGGGACCAGATGCCATGATCTTAGGGGAAAGAATAGTCTTTTCAACAAATGGAGCTGGATCACCTGGATGCAACTTGCAAAAGTGTCTCTGATACCAAAAAAAAAAAAAAAGAATCACTCATCATACCAAGAACAAGAAATATCAAAACCTGACTGAAAAAGACCGTCAGTAAATGCTGAGATGATAATTATCTGACCAATCTTTTAAAGCCAGCTTTGTAAAAATGCTTCACCAACCAATTATGGGTTTTCCTGAAACAAACAACAACAACAAAAAGAAGAGAACTTCAGCAAAGAAATTCAAGTTATAAAGAACACACAAATGAAGCTATGGAACTGAACAATGCATTGATTGAATGGAAAAACTTTGCATCCCTGCTGGTCCATCTCCCAGTGCAGGGGTCCTGGGTGTGACCCCTGGTCAGGTAGCTGAGATCCAACATGCCACGCAGCCAAAGAAAACCCAACAACCGAGCAAAGCGTGTGCTGCCTGGGGTCAATAACAAAGGATAAAACCAGTGAGTCTGAGATTAATCAGAACTGCCCAGTCTCAACAACAGAGAGAAAAGAAAGACTGAAAAAACAAAAAAAGAAGAAAAGGAACAGATTCATAGGCACCTGTGTGAAAATAGCAGAAATGCCAACATTTGTACCGTCAGGTCTCAGAGGAGAGAAGAAAGAGGGTGGGGCTGAGAAGATTTGAATAAAGAATGCCTGAAAACCACTTGAAACAGCAAAAAATACAAACCTACAGATTCAAGGAGCAGAGCAGAAAAACAACAGAAAAACTTGTAAATGCTTGGCAGTTAGATAACACACATAGAAAATTAATATGTCAAAGAAGAAGTCTCAAAGGAAATTTTAAAATATAGAGAACTGAAAGGAAAAGAAAAGACAAGTCAAAATACGTGGAATGCAGCCAGAACAGTTCTGAGGAAAGTTCACGGCCCTGAAATGCTTACATGAGAAAAAAGGAAAGCTGTCTACATATGACATTATATCGGTAATATAACTTTTAAAATTGTATTAATTCTTTAAGAACTCCTTAAAAAAGAAATCTCCAGGTCCTGGGGGTTTCACTAGAAAATTCTACCAAACATTCCAAATCATTTTGAGGTTAATATTACCTGAAGACCACATTAGGAGAAAACTACAGATCCATATCATTCATGAACTTAGAAAATCCTAAACAAAATATTAGCACATTGAATCTAGTGATGCATGAAGTTACTGGGCCAAGTGAGATCTAATCTGGGTATGCAAGTGTGGTTTAAAATTAAAAAATCAGTCAGTATAATTCACTGTATCAACAGACCAGATATAAAATCACAACTTATTGCAGAATTCGTATGGGAAGGCACAGGCTCTAACGTAGCTGAAACGGTCTCGAGAGGAGGGGCAAAGTAGATGAGGACTCTGCCCAGCATTAGAGCTGTCTGTGTGGCTGCAGTAACAAGACCCTGTGATGCGGGCAGAGGGCCGGAGATGGCGCTCAGAGCCCAGGGGTGCCCCCACAGGCACACCCGATTGCCTGTCAACAAAGATACAAAACCAGGTCACTGGAGGAAGCGTAGCCTTTTCAACAAGTGGCTGTTCATCTGTAACCTCACACCTTATATACAAATTAACTCAAACACATTGTAAATAGCTATACTTCCAATGAAATAAATGTTCAAAAAATTAACTCAGAAATGGACCACAGACTTCAATGTAAAACTGTAAGAATTTTAGAAAAAAAAACAGAGAATCATCTGGGTTTAGGATCCCCTAGAGTAGGATATGGGGAAGGCAATGGCACCCCACTCCAGTACTCTTGCCTGGAAAATCCCATGGACAGAGGAGCCTGGTAGGCCGCAGTCCGTGAGGTCGCTAAGAGTCGGACACGACTAAGTGACTTCACTTTCATTTTTCACTTTCATGCATTGGAGAAGGAAATGGCAACCCACTCCAGTATTCCTGCCTGGAGAATCCCAGGGACAGGGGAGCCTGGTGGGCTGCCATCTATGGGGTCTCACAGAGTCAGACATGACTGAAGTGACTTAGCAGCAGAGTAGGATATGGAACCCACTCCAGTATTTTTGCCTGAAGAACCCCATGGACAGAGGAGCCTGGTGGGCTGCAGTCCAAGAGGTCACAAAGAGCAGGACACAACTGAACGACTGAGCATACACGTGCAAAGGGTTCATAGACTTGATACCAAAAGCATGCTCCATAAAAGGTACACTTGATAGACTAAATCTCATCAGAATGAAAAACCGCTTTTTCAGAAACCCTTTGCAGAGCATTAAAGGAAAAGCTACAGAGTGGGACACAATATTTGCAAACCACACATCCAGTGAAGGACCCAAATCTGTGCTATGTAAAGAATTCTCGAAACTCAATTGCCAAAACCAACAGCAGCAGCAACAGCAACAAAACCAAAAACATGCAATTAAAAATGAGCAAAATATAGGAACAGATATTTCACCAAAGAGGATATACAGATGGTAAATAGACACATGAAAAGATGTTCAACATCATTAGCCATTAGAGAAATGCAAATCAAAAGCACAAACAGATATCACTGCACACTTGTCAAAGTCATGAGAGTGAAACGGAGGCACGGAGCGCTGCCGGGTGGGGAGCAGTGCTCTGTGCGTCGCTGACGGGCGTGTACAACGGAACAGTCACCATGGAAATTAGCTTGGCAGTTTCTTACGAAACCAGCGATGCGACTGCAGTGTGACCCAACACTTGTACTCCTGGGCATTTATCCCAGAGAAATGACAATTTATGCTCACATAAAAACCTGTACATGACTGTTTATAGCAGTTCTGTTTGTAATAGTCAAAAACTGGACACCACCCAGATTCTTTGTATGGGTGAATGGTTAACTGTGGTCCATCCACGCCATGAAATACTACTTGCAATAAAATAGGAGTGAGCTTTTGGTACAGCCAGAAGTCTGAATGAATCTCCAGGGCATTTGCTGAGTAAAAACACTTTTTACAATGAAAGTCTATTTTTGTATTAGTAATATACTGTAAAATATATTTACATTGGGGGTAGGGAAGGCTTCCCAGAGAAAGTGACTTTAAAATGCAAAAGGGTGTTCTAAGTGTCTAACTAATGTTAGAATAGTGTCCAGTCCTAGGGAAGTGCTGAGGGATGCTCTTACGGGCAGCTCCACTGGCACCTAAGAGTAGCCAAGGTCATATTTCCACTGGATTCCCAGCCCCAGCGAGAAAACCAGGATTTAGCAAAAACATGGACATTTCCTTAAGGCCTCGGGGCCCAGCGACTGCAGCAAGAAAACCAGTATTTAGCAAAAACATGGGCATTTCCTTAAGACCTTGGGGCCCAGCGAGCCCACACAGCCAGCCAGGCCTCTCTGTGTGAGACTTCTCAGACTTCTGTCGAATTCGCAGAGAGGGAGAAGACAGAACTGAGGAGACTCAGGACCCCTGAACTCTAGGGCCGCCCAGGGACCTCCTTGCCCCCCTGCTGTGGATGTTCGTTGTGCAGGTGTCCATCTGTCCCTCGCCCTCCCCACCCACCCCTGCTGCCCCAGCCAGAGTGTGAATTCAGCCAACCTGTTAGAATATGCACTTAAAGGGGTGGGAAGCCCCCAGTCTGTGATGGTCGTCAGTGGTGGTTGCATTAAAGGTTCTTCTTCTGTTTGATTGAACTGTCAGATTTTCCACTTTTCCAGTGGCTTAGTTTTAGAATCGGAACATTATTTTTCATGAAGATGAACCTCCAAGACTCATTTATGCAAATTGATGTAGAGAAGAATGAGAAACATCAACACATATCCTCTTGTGACTCAGAGGGAAGTGTTGCGTCCGTGTGGGAAGCCTCCTCCCACACCTTCACAGCAAACCGCCTCCTCTGCGTCGGCAGCTGGCCAGGGACACCTGGGCACTAGCAGGATGGACAGGGCACAGCGCTGGGAGCTGGACCTCATCAGGATAACAGAGGACCCTTTGGGGCTAAGTTGATCCTCTAGTTGGGTCAAAGCAGGTTGACCACACGGGTGAGAGGAGTGAGAGGGCTGAGTGCCGACCGTCGGGCGGAGCCAGGGCTCGGGGCGTGTCCTCTGATGACCGAGGCTGCTGGCAACCATGTGCATTTACATCTTCGCATGAAAACCTCCTTAGGACCTGGGACACTCAGGGGGTCACGTGCCCCAGGTGAGTCTGGCACCATGAGTGCCCCTGGGGGTGGTCGAGGGCGCTCCCTGACCCCCGCCCCGCCTGCCCCCTCCTGCCGCCCACAGCGGGCTGCTTGCCCCTTCTCGCCCCTGGAAGACTTGGCCCTGCTTGGCTGCCGGTCCAGGCAGGAATGTGAATGGGTCCTCCTTCTCTCTCCTGCCCCAGGTCACTTGGACCACCCTCTGAAGGCACCGACAGAACCCACAGGGTGGGACCCACAGGAGAGGCCCCCGGGGGCACAGCGTCCCTGCCCTGGGCCTGGCCAGCCCTCCCTACACCTCCTCACACCCTGGCCAGCTCTCCCACCCTCTGACAGCACGTGTGCATTCGTAAGTTAGGAAACTATTTGAACTGAAGAGAAGTGTTCCTGAAGTTAAGTGGCACAACTGTTCATTTTTGGAACTCTCACTGTTAACGTCAAGGTGTAGAAAAATTAAATGACACCAGCTCATCCCAACTCGATTGTCATGGCAGGCCTTCCCGGCCCACCGAGCTCCATACGAGCCCCGCAGACCTGGACCGGCCCGGATGCCTGGGCCCTGCCTCCAGCCCCGCAGCACACACGTGTGTGTTGTCAGTGCAGAAATGGCCACGTCTGGCCTGCGCTCAGGTGACAGCCGTGCTCCACGCGCTGCCCCACCAGTGCCTCTCTGTGACCCCATCTCTTTGGCCGTCTTGGTAGAGAAACGGGGAGGCGGGCAGCAGGCTGATGGGCGAATGTCACACAGCTCTTGGGGGCCGGCCTGGCCCTGGGCCACTGGCTTGGGGAAAAGCCCGTGAGCCCCTCCTGGTGGGGTTTCTGGGCTGGGCAGCAGGTGCTGACCATGTGTGTGGCCCCAGGTACAGTCCCTGCAGAGCTGGAAAAGCCTGGCTCAGTGAGCAGACGAGCGGCCTCCGATTTCTGTGATTCCTTTATTCTTTATCCTGAATAATTTCAAAAGAGTAGGGCGCATGTGGTCTTGTCACTGCTTAGATGGCAGGGACCGTGGAGAAGTGGCTGACGTATCCATCAGTGGCTGATCCAGTAGGATAGAGCTTGGTCCTGGGCAGGGGCCTGAGCCTGGCTGCCCCCCGTGCACCCCTGAGCTGGCCTCTCTGGGGCAGGACTGTGACCTGCGGAGGGGACGCAGCCAGGAGTGGAAGGAGGGGGTCACAGGAGCATGTCGAGGAGGAGGCCCGGGGCCGGAGCTGAGCCCCTTGCAGGCCAATCCTTGCAGAATCGCCTGACGCTCAGTCTGGGTCAGACTGCAGCCCATCCTGCCTCTTCCGGGGAGAACCCAGAGCCGCCAGCCGTGGCCTGGGGGAGTACCCCCATGCCCCGGAGGCCGCATGCTTGTGACGCCCCAGGAGGGCAGGCAGGAGGGGTCCCTGGGGCTGTGCAGCTGTCAGTTTCTGAGAAGCCGCAGTCTCTGCTTCTGAGCTCACAGCACAAAACACAACGGGTATTTCCAGCAAGCCTAGTGCATGTCTAGTCTAGTGCGAGCTTTGCACGGTCTGCTCTGAACCTTCTGAACGGCCTTCTGAGAGGGATACTGTAGCAGAGAGGAAAGAACAGAAATGGGAGCCGCTGCGTGTGCTGGGAGGAAAGTGCACAAGGCAGAGGCCGAGTTCCTTAAGGGACCCAAGTTTCCTGTTTCGGACATAAAAACAGTGCTTTCTTCGTGATCCCGGTAATCTGAAAACTGATCAGCAATAAGGTCTAAGCAGCTGCGTGGTTTTGGAGAGTAGTTGTTTTCTTTAGTTGCAGTAAACTATGCATAACATGTGGCTTCCCTGGTGGTTCAGTGGTAAAGAGCATGCCTGCCAACGCAGGAGACCTAAGAGGTGCAGGTTCGATCCCTGGGTCGGGGAGATCCCCCAGAGGAGGGCAGGGCAACCCACTTCTGAATTCTTGCCTGGAGAACCCACAGACACAGGAGCCTGGCGGGCTACAGTCCATAGGGTCACAAAGAGTCGGACACGACTGAAGCGACTTGGCACGCATGCACACAGACACAAATAACATAGGGCTTCCCCGCTGGCTCAGCGGTAAAGAATCCTCCTGACAATGCAGAAGACCCGAATTTGATCCCTGGGGAAAGACATGGCAACCCACTCCAGTATTGTAGCATGGAGAATTCCATGGACAGAAACCAGCATGCTACAGTCCATGGGGTCACAAAAAGTCAGACACGACTTAGCAAGTAAATCAACAACAATACATAACATAGAAGTGACCGTTTTAACCGTCTTTAAGTGTGCAGCTTAGTGGCATCAGATGCATTTGCGTTCCTACCCTCATCCTCCGTCTCCAGAACTTTCTCATTTTCCTGTTGAAACTCTGTCCTGATGAAGCCCTCGCTCCCCTCCCCCACCCCACCCACCCTGCTTCCTGTCTGTGAACTTGACTCCTCCAGGGACTTCACACGGCATGTGCCCTTTTGTGGCTGGCTTCTGTCACTCAGTGCGATGTTCTCAAGGTTGACCCACGCTGCAGCGTGTGTTGGAATTTCTTCCCTTTTCATGACACATGATAACATTTCCCATGTCTGTCACACGTGTTGCTGACCTGCCCACTCTTCGGGGACACTTGGGCTGCTCCCACTTTCACTGTTGTGAGCGCGGATGCTTTCAGTTCTGGGTGGACACATAGAGTGGAATTACTGGACCACATGGTGATTCTGTTTTTAATTTTTTGCTGGACCACCATACTGTTCTCCATAGTGACTATACCATTCTATATTCCCACCTCCAAGGGAACAGAGGACGAGATGGTTGGATGGCATCACTGACTCATGGACGTGAGTTTGAGCAAACTCAGGGAGATGGTGAAGGACAGGGAAGCCTGGTGGGCTGCAGTCCGTGGGGTTGTAAAGAGTCGGGCACAACTTAGTGACTGAACAACAACACGAATGCCCAAGTGTTCAAATTTCTCTACATCTTCATCAATCCTCTTTTTCTGTTTGTTTGTTTTTCCTTATAATAGCCACCCTAATGGATGTGAAGTGGTATCTTATTGTGGTTTTGATTTTCATTTCTCTAATGACCAGTGTTATTAGAGCATCTTTTCATGTGCTTATATTTTTTTTTTGGAGAAATATTTGTTCAAGCCCTTTGTCCACTTTTAAAATTGTTCTGTTGCTGTTGTTGTTTTTGAGTTGCAGGACTTCTCCATGTGTTCTAGATACCAATCCTTGATCAGATATATGACTTGAAAATATTTTCTTCTTACATTCTGATCTTTCCACTCTGTGGATAGTGTTCTTTCATAAACAAAATTATTTAATGTTGATAAAATCCAGTTAATCTACTTTTCCTTATTTTACTTCTGCTTTTGTAGCTCAGCTGGTAAAGAATCTGCCTGCAGTGCAGGAGACCCCAGGTTGATTCCTGGGTCAGGAACATCCCCTGGAGAAGGGATAGGCTACCCACTCCAGTATTCTTGGACTTCCCTAGTGGCTTAGATGGTAAAGAATCCGACTGTAATATGGGAGGCCTGGGTTCAATCCCTGATTGGGAAAGTCCCCTGGAGGTTACCACCCTGTGTGGTAACCCACTCCAGTATTCTTGCCTGGAGAATCCCCATGGATAGAGGATCCTGGTGGGCTATAGTCCGTGGAGTTGCAGAGAGTCGGACACGACTGAGGGACTCAGCACACACTTGGTGTCATATCCAAGAAATCACTACCAAATCCAGCGTCATGAAACTTTGGTCCTATTTTTTCTTCTAAGAGTTTTGTGGCTTTAGCTCTTATGTTTAAGTCTTTAATCTGTTTTGAGTTAATTTCTTTATATAGTGTAAGATATAGGATCTAAGCCTGTATCCTGTATCCTATGTAAGGGTATAAGGATCCCGCTTCCTTTCTTGCATACAGATATGCAGTTTTCCCAACACCCTCTGTTGAAAAGATGGTTTTCCACCTTGAATGGTCTTGGCACCATTTACCTGTGTATTCGAGGGTTTATTTCCTGGCTCTCAGTTCCATTCCATTGGTCATAAATCCATCTTTATGCCAGTGATACACTTTTGATTGCTACAGTTTTGTAAGGTTTTCTTATTTCATTTTATTTTTCTGGCTGTGTCATGTGGCTTGTGAAATCTCAGGTCCCCGACCAGGGATTGAACTGGGCCATAGCCGTGAGAGCACCGACTCCGAACCAGTAACCACGAGACCCCCATGGGACTCCCATGGTGAGTGATGAAATCAGGAAGTGAGACCCCTTGTCTGTGGAATCGTCTTTCGTCAGCCCAGCTGTGGAGCAGGGACGACACTAGCAGCCCTTTCAGGCTCTGCCCCACCGACCCCCCCAGCCTCCTATCCAGAGCCTGCTGCCAAACCTCCCCACTGCTTCTGCCTGGGACACACCCTGCCTCCGAGGGACCGACCCCCCGGGGGAGAAGTGTAGCCGACACGGGTGCTTCCCAGGAAGGGTCTCCTGTCAGAGTCACACCCGGTCCCTGCAGGAGCCGCACAGCTGTGCCCCTTTAAAGGGGGCCTCGGGGAACACACATGGCAGGGGGCCCTGAGACTCTGCAGGAGCAGGATGTGTTTTTACTTATTTTGACCCATGGATAAAAGGAGACGGGGAGAAGGCTTCCCACTGACCAACAGGAAGTAGCATTGCTTCTAAAAATGCTGTTTTCTGAAGTCACAGCTCGCCCCCATCACTTAGGGGCTGCAAAGGCGTCTCCTCAGAGGTCCTAATTACGGAGACTATGGAGCTGTTGTCAGAGCAACTGCGGCGTCGCCCTGGAGACCTGCGGTGCTGGACCAGCCCAGACCTGCAGGGGCCCCAGTGCCCCAGACAGAACCTCGTCCTGGTGCCAGGGTGACTTGCCCCTGCGTGGCAGAGCTGGGTGTCCGGCAGCCCGAGGTCTGACCAGGCTGCCAGGATCCCGGTGACTCGGTCCAGCCCCTCAGAGCCCAGGGTCTAGCCCGTTGCCTGGCCGGGCTAGCAGCTCAGTGAACATGTGTGTTGAATGAGAAATTGTTGGGTTTTTGTTTGTTGCTTAGTTGCTCAGTCATGTCCTCTTTGCTACCCCATGAACCATAACCTGCCAGGCTCCTCTGTCCATGGGATTTTCTAGGCAAGAATACTGGAGTGGGTTGCCATTTCCTCCTCCAGGGGATCTTCCCAACCCAGGGATTGAACCTGTGTCCCCTGCACTGGCAGGCAGATGCTTTACCACTGAGTCACCAGGGAAGCCCAATGAAAAACTGAGGCATCTGCAAATCAAGAGATGAGAGAAGAAAAATAAGAAGGGCCCAGAGGTCACAGCGCTGGCAGAGGAGAGGCATGGCTGGACCCCCTTGACTCCAAGGCTGGTGAGGGGGTTCGGCCACATGAGGAGAAGGCTGAATGCCCACAGGACAGCAGGCATCAGAGAAGCCTGTGGAGGGATGCTGGGCAGGACTGTGGTTTGATTGCGTTTCCCGAGACACAAGTACTATGGGGCATCTTTTCAGGTGCTTGTTGGCTATTTGCCTTCTTTGGAGAAAGGTCTATTCAAGTCCTTATCCCATTTTTAAGCTGAGTTGTTTCTCTTTTTGTTTAGCTGTAGGAGGTCTTTGGATCTTCTTGATACTAAACTCTGATCAGGTATATGATTTGCAAATATTTCTTCCTGTTCTGTGGATTGTCTTTTCTATCTGTTGATAGTCTTTCAATGCACAGAAGTCTAATTTTAATCAAGTCCAATTGATCTATTTTTAAATTTTGTTGTGTATGTTTTTTGTGTCATACTGGTGGTTCAAATGGTAAAGAATTTGCTTGCAATGCAGGAGATATGGGTTCGATCCCTGAGTCAGGAAGATCCCCTGGAGAAGGGAATGGCAACCCACTCCAGTATTCTTGCCTGGAGAATTGCATGGACAGAGGAGCCTGGCAGGTTACACTCCATAAAGTTGCAGAGTCAGACATGACTGAGCGATGAACACACACAGAGAGAGAAGTGGGCTGAGCATGCCAGCAGGTTTTGCCTTTGACAAAATCCTAGCGCTAATATTTGCGGAGAGGGGTGTGAAGGCATCACTGAAACTCATCAAATTCAGACCCAAGGTGCTTTTCGTTCCAGTACCTCAGGGTTGAAATGGAAAAAGTTAGATATAAAGAAACTTCTTATTTGAACTATTTTAAACTTACAGAAAAGCTGAAAAATTAGCACAGGCTTTTCCTATATCTGCACCCAGCTTCCTCTCATGTTAAGATTTTAACAAAAAGCTCTGTGAAATGAACCCTGTCCTGCACGGGGACCGGGCTGCAACCAGTCCAGCGGCGACCCACCCCCACCCCAACGCCTAGTCCCTTAGACCCACATCTGGGTGGTCTGGGTCGTGTTTCACCTCTGTCTCTGAGGCAGCACGTCTCTCCAGGCTTGCTTTGCCTCTCGAGTTGCTGACACTTCAGAAGGATGTTTTCAGCCTGTGAGAATCTGCCAACTTGACAGACTCTGCTCATATTTCAGTCAGTATGTCTGTCTGTCGCCCTGCAGCCATCAGAGCTGCTTCCCACGGCTGCTCAGGCTGGTTTGTCCTCTTGCGGCCCCTCCTGCTTTACCTCCGACCTGGATCTGGCCATTGGCAGAGCTCGGGCAGGTCTCCTCCTCGTCCCTGGAGCAGGTGGCCACGGTCCCCCCGCCTTGGCCCCACGTCCCTGTGGCGACAGCCGGCAGGGACCCGCAGCACCACAGGGATCACGTGGAAGCGGCTTATGTACGTCACATTCTGCAGCAGACAGTGTGGGAATGATTCATCACTTGCTTAATAAAGTTGATTTAAGAAAGAAATTACCAATTAAGAACCGTCCTGACTGTAAAGTAAAAATTCAATGATCTGGAAACTGTCCGCTTCCTGCTCAGGGAGCTAAGGGAGTCCAGGGCCGTGAGAAGGCCGCTGCTCTCCCCGGGTCACGGGGATCTCCCGGTCTTCACGGGGAGGCGGGAGGGGCCTCAGGCCTCCTTCTGGCGGCCAGCCCGGAGACCCGCACTGCAGGCCCCGGAGCACAGAGGGTCTGCAGGCGGGTCCCGGCCAGCCCTGTGCCCTCAGGCTGCAGCCTCTAGTCTCAGGAGGGGAGATGCAGGTCCACACAACACCCCCCCACCCAGCCCACCAGAGACAGCAGAGGGCAGGAGAAGTAGTGGCCGTGACTCTGAGAACCTCAAACCTGCCCCTTTCCGTTTGCTGCAGTTTCCGTCGCTCCATCCTGTATAAACGTCTGCTCCATGGTCAGCATGCAGGGCCAGGCTGGACCAGGACCTTGGCCCCTTAGCTCAGGAAGCCCCACGGGGTCCCCTCCAGAGGGGCGGGGGACAAGCTCTGGATGGCTCTGTAATTTCTCGATCTGTCTTAGGCATCAAAGAGCTTCTATTATGTGGGCTTAGGAACTGACTGGGGAGACAAGCTGACTGGGGGCCCTGACACATTGAGGGTCTTTCCCCGTCCCCAAGAGACCTCTGGGGGGATTTGCAGGACGCTGCAGAGGGACACACTCCAGTGGAAGCCCCCCCGGTGACGCCTCCTCCAACTGTCGGCCGTGAGCCGCCCCCAGTGCCAGGGCGGCTGCCCTCCGTGCCCTGGCAGCTCCGAAGCATCTCGCAGAGCCTGGGCTTTGTGGCAGCCTTGCTTCTCTGGCCGCAGGAGCAGAGGCACCACGTGAACAGAGATTTCAGAGAAAACTGATGCAGCAGACGTTTGCATACAGATGTGCTAATTATAGTCCTCAACCTGTACATTGAAACAGACTTAGCAGTTACGATCGTCCTGGAACATAACTGCTTTTTCCAACCCGTAGGCACTCAGGCTCCGGGAGACGTCCTCAAATCCAAGAGGAGGTTCATGCTCCAAGTCTATGGACCCGAACTTGAACCCGGCAGAGGGTGAGGGGGCCCAAGCAGCCTCGGAGACGATTGTTCTTGGAGGGGCAGCGGGGCTCACATGGGGTCAGCAGGGCCCCGAGCTGGGTGGGCAGTGGCCTGAGCCCCAGTAACTCCCAGGCTCTGGGGTAGCTCAGAGACGTCCAGGAAGGGATCAGGCCTTTGGGGGAACAGGTAGGGGGGCAGAGGAGCCCCAGGTGGGCCAGAGAGGGGAGGGCTGTAGAGGGACATGCTATTGGTCCCCTGAGAGCCCCGTGAAGTGGCGGGGGTGGGGGGGTGGAGCACTGTGGAGACCCTCGTCCAGGAGGGTGCCCTGTGAGGGGGTGCAGGCACCGTGGAGACCCTCGTCCAGGAGGGAGGGCGAGGAGCAGGCTGTGCTGGGGGCCGCCTGGGGCTGGAGGGTACGTCTGCCTGTGAGTTGCTCATTTGCTGATTACGAAGAACCCCTGCAGCTTGGGCTGGGGGCTGGAGGAGGGAATACTCTGGGAGGTGGGGTGAGGACATGGGACACAGATTGGCCTCCAGCAAGAAAGAACTCTCCCCTGAAGCAGGGGAGATGTGGTTCAGGGCCTTGCATTTGAGCCGAAAGGTGACAGTTGTACATTTATCATGCAACACCACAGCTGTCTGTCTAGTTCACTGATGGAGACAGAGGAGCTGAGGCAAGGAGCAGGTTCTGAGAAGCTGCTACGTTTCCACTCAAAACCCTGCCCTTAGAGTGTCCAACACCGTGTAGACTGGAGTGAGAACCGTGTTTGAGGAAAATACAATGACCATCACGATGTAACCAAGTGGGTGCTTGGAATAAACATAAACATGCCCTGAAATACAGGTTCTTCCCAGGAGTCCTGTGACCACAGCCCATGTCAGAGAGTCCTCAGGACCCCAGACCCACCATGTATGTGTCTGTGACATGTGTCCAGAGCCACATGTCCTGGACTCTCCAAGAAGCCTGTGGCCGACCAGGGTCTAGACGCAGTGCCTGCAGGAGGGGGACTTGTCATCTCAGGGGCCAGCGGAGCCCAAGCAGAGGCGGGGGACGCCTCTGGGGATGAGCCTGATGCGGGGAAAGCAGCGGGGCTGAGGGGTCCTGTGTGCGGCCCCACCCCCCACGGGGAAAACGGAGTTGTGGTATTAAGCCATGGCCCAGGGAATCTCAACATAAGGGGGCTGAGAAAACAGCGATTTCCTCAGAGGTTCATGCCCAACGAGAGGCGGAGAGAGCTTTGGGGAAAGAACTGGCAGGATGGACTGGCCAGCCCCCCTAGAGTATGAGGCCCTGCTGGGGAGGAGGGCAGGAGAGACTGAGACAGGCAGAGTGTGGGGAGAGAGAGAGACGGCCGCGAGGAGCTCTGGGGCGGGAGGGGACTGCTGGCAAGACGGTAAGCTTGGCCCTGCAGAGCCTGTGGCGCTGCCCTCCCGTCCTGTCCCCTGGGCGCCAGGGTCCAGCCAGCCTCATCCTCCTCGGGATGGCTCACCCCAGGAGCACGAGGGTCATTGAGGAAACATCGGGGAGGCTTTATTCTTAAAGGCTGTGTCGCAGGACCCAGACTGAAGGGTCAGCTGGTGACCGAGAGTACTAACCTCCCGAGTGGAACCATGTCCACCTGACCCCGGGTTTCCTGCCTGCCCCCAGGTGACCCCACCTGACCCCAGGTGTCAGGACCCTCTGCAGCCAGGTGTCCCCCGGCCCCCGGGTGACCCCCCCACCTGGTGTGGGTGGCCCCCTGCACTCCCGGGTGTCACCCCTGCCCCCACGTGTACCCCCACGCCCCCAGGTGAACCCCCACCTATGGGTGACCCCCCACCCCCGGGCGTCCCCTCCTGCCCCCGGGTGACCCCGTCTGTTCCCGGGTGACCCCACCTGCCCCCGCATGTCCCCCCACCTGCCCCCGCATGTCCCCCCATGCCCCTATGTGTCCCCCCCACCCCCGGGTGTTCTCCCCCACCCCCGAGTGTCCCCTTTGCCCCCGGCTGACCCCACCTGTTTCTGGGTGACCCCACCTGCCCCCATGGGTCCCCCCACACCCCCACGTGTCTCCCCCCTCCCCGGGTGTCCCCCCCTGCTCCCACATGCCCCCCTGCCCCCAAGTGTCCCCCCACTCTGGGTATCCCCGCCTGCCCCTGGGTGTGCCCCCACCCCGGGTGTCCCCCCCATCCCCAACTGTGCCCCCACCCCCAGCTGTGCCCCCCTGCCCAGGTCTCTTTTCTCTTCAGCTCTTGCTGCTTTTTTCCTCCCTGATCCTCCCGCTCTCTCTGGCTTTTTTCCAAGAGAGCAGGCCTTCCATCTTCTCCACTCTTACCTGCTATTTATGACCCTTGAGTCTGGAGGAGGCCTTGGGATCATCTCATCCACTCCCTTGATTCACCAGCTGGACCCTGAGATCTGGAGAGGTTTCAGCAGCTTTCAAGGAGCTGCCTGGGGCAGCAGCACTGAGGATCCCGGCTTCGGCTCCATCTTTCCCACCTACAGGCAAGAATCCAGCCTGCATAGCACTGGCACACATCATGCATCATTGTCACAGAAACAGACTCTTGGCCTCATCCCCTCAGCAGCACACATACCGACCTGCCCAGATCTGGGACGCCCCCCTCACCTGCCCACCTGCTGCCAGCCAGCACCTGCTGTTGGCGGGCAAGGCAGAGGGCTCCCTCCCCTTACAGCGGCCGGGATGGGCTGTTCTGTGTTTCTCAGCCTTGCAGTGAACGGAGGCTCCCTCGCTGCTGGGCCTAAGTCTCTCCTGTGCAGCTAGATGTGATGTTATGGTCGCTAGGAATTTCCGTTGTTACTCTAGTTGTTTTTCTTTCGACGCCCACGGTGTGAGTGATGTTTGCAAAGTGAGAAATTAGTAACTAGAAGTTTATAGAACAAAAACCCAAATCTGGGACTGGTTGTTTAAAAGAAACAAACTTTCGGAGAATTCCCTACAGACGGACCATTGCCAAGGAGGTCAAAGCATGCTGTGTACATGAACGAACGACGCGTGTCAAGTCATGTGGCCCAGGCGGTCATGACCAGTGTGCTGGTTCTGAGTGACCTTGTGACCAGGAAAAGCACAAAGGCAGATCGCAGTCCTTGGCCTGGGCTCCAGTGCCTGAGGCTGGGCCAGGTTCTGTCCTAGAGGCCAGGAAGGGAAGGTGGGATAACCCTCAGCCCAGTCAGGATGTGAGCGTCCTGCACAGAAACGCCAGGAGCAGGACCAAGGAGCCAGCGTGGGCAGTGGGGGGTGCCTTGTGGGGCCGAGGAAGCTAAGGGGGCAGCCGGGCTTGGCTGCCTAGTGGGCTTTTATCTCGACCACCTTTGTGTACGACACCCGCGTCTGGGGCTTTTATCTTAAAAAACCTTCGTATATGACACCCACGTCTGGGAGGGCAGTTGGCTTCACTCTACAGATTAAATGTTAATCTCATTCAAAAACACCTTACTGGAAACACCCAGAAAAATATTTGACAAATATCTGGTGCACCCCATGACCCACTCAAGTTGATACATAAAATTAGCTGTCACACAACATAATCATTATTAATAGCTCCATAAATAAAACTGGAAGTTGTACATTATTTTGCATCTTACTTCATAAGGAGGAAAGGAACATCACCAGAATTGTGTTTTGTTGGGTTGGGTTGTGGGGGCGCTGTTTCTTTCTCGCTCTTTTCAAGTAAAAAATTTCAAACATACATTAAAGTCGAAAGAGTAGTACAGTGAAAACCTAGCCATCTGTGTAGAAGTATATATATAACATATATGAGATGTATGTGTATATATGTGTGTGTGTTCATATATATATGAGATGAATGAACCATGTGGAAGTAGTTTACAGAAGCCGAGACAGTTATCCCTGAGTAGTTAGGCATGCATCTCCTAAAAATAAGGCCATTCTCTTCCATAACCAATTCCATTATAACACCTAAGAAAATTAACAATAATGAGTATTTCAGATTTTCCCAGTTGTCCCCAAGCTGTGTTTTATAGGCTTTCTGGTAGACTCTAACCAAGGTCTGTGCACTTTGTGTGGTTATATCTCGCGGCCTCTCACTCCACACCCTGGGACATCCCTCCCACCTGTTCCTTTCCTTGTCCTTGACTCTGAAGACCCCAGGCCTCCCGTCTTCTCTGGACGCAGGGACCTGGGTCTGGGCGTCTGACTGGAGCTCGTCTTGCCCAGGGCAGAGCCAGATGCTGCTGAGGCTGACCACTGCCCTCCATTGCTGCCAGGGTGCCAGATGTGACCACAGGGTCAAGGGGTGGGCAGGGTCCGCACCCTCTCTCCAGACCGTGCGGATGTCTTGTTCCCCAGGGTGGCGTGTGTTCTTTCTCTCCTCCCTCCTCTGTCGCTGTGTAGAGTGTATGCACCATAGACGTGGGGCTTGACTTAGGTTTCCTGTCCAGTCACTATGTACTCAGACTTTCCAAGTCCTCCCGGAGGAGCCCGTCTGTGATGACCACTGATGCATGTGCTCTCACACGGGAGTCTGCTTCCTATCGTCTGCTTACCTGGGGCCTGTCCTGCTTCCCATCAGAAGTGAGCTGCTCTGGGGAGAAGCGGTCCTGGGGGCTGAGGTGCGATCATGTAGCAAGAGAGAGTGTCTGGCTGCAGGAACCTACGAGCTGCGCTGGTGTGCTCAGATCCACACTCTGAGCAGATCGGGCGTTTCTTTTCTCTTTATTCAGTAGCACTATCAGAACTTCACAGACGCTTAGAGGTAGATTCACTGCCGTCTAGGCTGTTGATTTCAAACTCCCGACGGGCAGAGGTTGAACAGAGGGCTCCAGGTACCCACACCGGGTGTGCATCGCCTCTCAGCTGTGAGTACAGTACGTCCCCAGGCTGCTGGACTCCCAGCCGGATGTGCCTACAATGAATGGAATGTATGAAAATTCTGAATCATCCTGAAGAGACTAGAAGCACTTTTTTTTTTAAGAAGCACTTTCAGTAGCTGCTATTCTAAGAATAATTTTAGAAACAGCATTTGTTTAGAAATCAGAGTCAGTGGACACCCAAAACATCTGACTGTTTACATGTTTATACTTATACACAGTTTACAAAAAAGGTGGAAGATACTGAGTATCAAGAACATGAAGACGCATTAGATACTCAATATGTAAATGGGGTAAAATTTCTAGAAGAAAAAAATACATTGGTTTTATTTTGTTGTAGCTTGTTTCCAGAGCAGGTGGAATTTCTCTAAAATGACTCTATTATAAATCACAAGATTAACAAACATTTTATGGCTTGCTTTCAAAATCTTTGGGGATGCCCACCTCCAAGAATGGGGTTGACAGGCATTTCCTGTGAGGGTCACACCTTGTACAAAAATTATGTCAAAGTGCATCACAGACTTAAGTATAAAATGTAAACATTAATTTTGGGAAAACAACACTGGAATATCTTTGGGAAGTTGGACCAAGCACATTATTCTTGATACCAAAAGCACAGTCAGGAAAAAAATGTAAATTAGACTTTATCAAAAAGTAAAAACTTTTGCTCCACTGGGTATTTAACCACATGATGGGGGGATATTTATGGAAATGTTTGTAGCAGCTTTGCTCTGAACAGCCAAATCCTGGAAATGAGCCAGCTGTCCTTCACCTCGAGAGGGTTATACAACTGTGAGCACTGCACCAGCCATGATCTGGTGAATCTTCAGAGTTATGCTGAGCGAAAAGACCCAGTCCTCACAGGTTACCTGACAGCGTGGGTCCTCTTATACATCCTGCTTGGGATGACAGGAGCTCAGGGACAGAGCACAGACCACTGGGGCCAGGTTAGGCCGGGGTGGGGCTGGGAGGGATGGAGATGCTGGGGGTGCGGTGTGATGGACGCTCCTTGTCTGGACTGTGTCTGAGGCGGCACCCTGGAGGTTTGCGAGATGCTACCACTGCACGAGTTGGGTAAAAGGATCTCTACAATCTCAAAATTGAAAGTTTAATTTTAAAAAACCTTTGGGGCAATTATATGCAGTTCTGCTATATGCATCATGCTTTATGATGATAAAGCATGATGATATCCAGCATGCTTTGTGGATAAGAGTTATTAGGTATCAAATTTCTATGTGCCTTACAGATTTGGAGACTATATGAAGTTATCATAAATCATAACTGAAAAATAATCATCAAACTTTCTGTCAACAGCATGGCTGAAAATAGATCTAATTAGCATGTTTTTGGTTCTGTTCATATATATACTTTAGAAGTGTAATTTGCAATTTGTGTAATTTTGACATATAGAAAAGAAATGCATTTCAGGAAAAAAAAAATGGTTGAACACATTGGAGGTTAACAATTGGACAGAAATTATAGGAATGCTCCTAATAGTACTTTAAGACTGAAATTTCCTAACAATCATGTTTTATTTGAAATTAGTTCTTTACCTTTGGGTCTTTGTACTTAACACGTGGATGATTTTTATCTTAATTCATGTGATGTTTGTCTTGATAGGACAATAAGAATTGAAAAATAATGCAGTGTCTCACCAAATATTAACCTGTGTTCTCCTTATTGTCAGGAGGTTGGACACATTTTTATTTTAAACTGGCTCAGCCACAGTCATGTGCTAGTTGGTTGATTGGAGAAAAGCGTTTCTCATTTAGATCACGTTTTCTGATTGTCACGTGGCTGGTCTCATGTGTTCGTTCTCGTGAACCTGTGTCAACTCAGAGGTGAAGCACTTCGGCTGTAACGAAAGTGAGC
This sequence comes from Cervus canadensis, assembly GCF_019320065.1. Classification (NCBI taxonomy): domain Eukaryota; kingdom Metazoa; phylum Chordata; class Mammalia; order Artiodactyla; family Cervidae; genus Cervus; species Cervus canadensis. Next base: position 17,597,250 of record NC_057408.1, on the reverse strand, counting down.
CTCTGGAAGGGCACCAGGCCAGGCGAGGACCAGAGCGGCCTCAGTGGGGGGGCGAGCACGGCCCTCTCCCCGCAGACCCGGGGGCTGATGGCAGAAGCGGTGTGGGAAGGGGCTCTGCGCCTGTCTCCTGAGCACCCCCCGCTGTGCTTCCCTGACCGAGCTTGGCTCTCAAGCGAGGAGACAAAGCCCTCTCCAAGCCCACAGGGGTGGGCAGGCTGGAGGCGCTCTGCAGTGGCCCATCTCTGGGGTGCGCTGTCCCCACTGGGAGCTCCCCCAGACCCCGCCCCACTCCCCCTGGGGCAGGAGCCTCCCTCACCATTCACTCCTGCTTGGCCTGTGCTGGGCAGGCAGGTGGACCCCGGAGCCTGAGAACGTCCCCACTAAAGATGCAGGTGCTAAAGCCTGGGAGTCCATCAGTACGTGCACCCGTGGGAGGATGTGGGGCCCCAGGGGCCCAGCAGCGTGGCTCCCCACCAAGGCACAGTTCAGTTCAGTTCAGTCACTTAGTTGTGTCTGATTCTTTGCGACCCCATGGACTGCAGCACACCAGGCCTCCCTGTCCATCACCAACTCCCGGAGTTTACCCAAACTCATGCCCATCGAGTCGGTGATGCCACCCAGCCATCTCATCCTCTGTTGTCCCCTTCTCCGCCTGCCTTCAATCTTTCCCAGCATCAGGGTCTTTTCAAAAGAGTCAGTTCTTCAGGTGGCCAAAGTATTGGAGTTTCAGCTTCAGCATCAGTCCTTCCAATGAACATTCAGGACTGATTTCCTTTAGGATGGACTGGTTGGATCTCCTTGCAGTCCAAGGGACTCTCAAGAGTCTTCTCTAACAACACAGTTCAGAAGCAGCCATTCTTCATCCCTCAGCTTTCTGTATAGTCCAACTCTCACATCTATACATGACCACTGGAAAAACCATAGCCTTGACTAGACATACGTTTATTGACAAAGTAATGTCTCTGCTTTTTAACATGCTGTCTAGATTGGTCATAACTTTTCTTCCAAGGAGTAAGTGTCTTTTAATTTCATGGCTGCAGTCACCATCTGCAGTGATTTTGGAGCCCAAGAAAATAAAGTCTGACACTGTTTCCACTGTTTCTCCATCTATTTGCCATGAAAGTGAATGGGCGGGATGCCATGATCTTAAGTTTTCTGCATGTGAGCGTTAAGCCACATTTCGACTGCGTCCTCTTTCAAGCTTTCAGTCAAGAGGGCTCTTTTAGTTCTTCTTCACTTTCTGCCATAAGGGTGGCGTCATCTGCATATCTGAGGTTATTGATATTTCTCCTGGCAATTTTGATTCCAGCTTGTGCTTCCTCCAGCCCAGCATTTCTCATGATGTACCCTGCATATAAGTTAAATAAGCATGGTGACAATATACAGCCCTGACGTACTCCTTTTCCTATTTGGAACCAGTCTGTTGTTCCATGTCCAGTTCTAACTGTTGCTTCCTGACCTGCATACAGGTTTCTCAAGAGGCATGTCAGGTGGTCTGGTATTCTCATCTCTTTCAGAATTTTCCACAATTTATTGTGATCCACACAGTCAAAGGCACTGGCATAGTCAATAAAGCAGAAATGGATGTTTTTCTGGAACTCTCTTGCTTTTTCGATGATCCAGCGGATGTTGGCAATTCGATCTCTGGTTCCTCTGCCTTTTCTAAAACCAGCTTGAACATCTGGAAGTTCACAGTTCACGTACTGTTGAAGCCTGGCTTGGAGAATCTTGAGCCTTACTTTGCTAGAGTGTGAGATGAGTGCAATTGTGTGGTAGTTTGAGCATTCTTTGGCATTGCCTTTCTTAGGGATTGGAATGAAAATGGACCTTTTCCAGTCCTGCGGCCACTGCTGAGTTTTCCAAATAGGCTCATTTTAAAGGTCACCTCCTCCAAATAGGAAGGTATCTGTTTTGCACAAGGAAATACATTTTTCCTAGAGAAGAATACTTCAGTTCTCTTGTGAGAGCCAAAGGTTTACCTCTACTAAACAGGTTTTAGTCTGTTCCAGTTCATTGGTAAATTCAGCTACAGAATAAACATTTCTCCAACTGTGGGTTGGTCTTCTGATATTTGAGACCCCTGTCTAATCTTGTGTGTTTTTCCCCCTTTTCATTTTCACTCACACACACCCCTCTGACGTCCCCCTTGCAGACCCCCCAGAAGCAACATCCCTAATGGGTACTGCCCTGCCTGCAGCTCCCAGGATCCAGGAATGGGGTGACGTCTCCCCCAAAGTACCGCAAAGTCAGGTCCTCTAGGACTGAGATCCCCAGGTCTCCCTGAAAAGTGCCAGGTGGGGGTGTTCCCCATCCTGTGGTCACTCCAAGCTGCAGCCGGATGTCTCCTATCTTCAGTTTCCTTCCCTTGGGATTCCTACTGAAAAGTATTTATAACTTCACTTTATCTTCGTATGTGCTCTTGTCTGTGTTGTCTGTCTTCTGTTGACTCCTTTTGGAGGGTTCCTGCGAGAGAACCTGACCCAGCCGAACTCAACCTGACCCAACCTGACCTCAACCAGACCCAATGTGACCTCAACCAGACCCAGCATGACCTCAACCTGACCTCAACCTGACCTCAACCAGACCCAACATGACCTCAACCAGACCCAACCTGACCCAACCTGACCTCAACCAGACCCAATCTGACCTCAACCAGACCCAGCATGACCTCAACCTGACCTCAACCTGACCCAACATGACCTCAAACTGACCTCAACCAGACCCAACATGACCTCAACCAGACCCAACCTGACCCAGCCTGCCCTCAACCTGCCCTCAACCTGACCCAGCATGATCCCAACCTGGCCTAATCTAACTCAGCTTGACCTCAACTTGACCCAGCTTGACCCCAAACTGACCATCTCTATTTTCAGTCTCATTTATTCATTTCTGGAAACTGGGTTTCATTTTCAGATTCTCCTAGTCTTTTTGATAATATCTTTCTTCCTCTGGGGTTTTTAATTCCTTCTTTGATGTCTTGAATTATTTTTGATAATCCTCCCACCAGAGCCCAAACCTATTACTCCTGTGTCTGCCGATGTTTGCTCAGGTGGGATTCTGCCCTGTGTATTTCATAATTTCAGTTTGTAAATTCATCTGTCAGGGCTTCACCAGTGGGAACCTATGAGGCTTCAGTGGCAAGCTCGTCCCTCCAGACCCGCAGTGCTGTTGGCATTGGGCTGGGTCTGCCCTTGTTCTAGGGTATTGTGCGCTTGCACTGTATGATTTCATGGCACCCCTGACTTCTTCCCACCAGACACCAGTGGGAAATTGTCTTATCTAGTCATGACAACCAAAATCATCCCAGGCCTCCCTGATGCCCCTGGGAGCAGAGCTGCCCCAGGTGATTCTGTGTGTGGTTTAACCAGAGTCTCTGGATGTGGTCAACTTGAGACCTTCTCTCATGGGTGATAATTTCTTAGGTTTCTGTCATTGAGACATAAGTTTCAACCTCATACCTACTGTGCAGGTAGGATTTTTAGACATGTATTCTCAAAGAGGCAGGCAGAGAAATCTTATAATCCTCTCCCCAGGGCAGATTTCTTTCACTAGGATATAGGGACCCTTTCCCTAGTGTGTAAGGACAAACATCCCTGCTTCGCACAGGGTGAGTTCAAACCTTCCACCTCCCGTCATGATGGCTTACCAGTTACCACCTGTCAGAAGCAAATGCAATAAACTGTGTCCTCAACCTCTCCCACCCTATAACACAATACCTGCGGCAACTTGAGGTGTTTACTTTTGCTGTAAGGAATGAACTGGGGCATCTTTTCATATATTTAAAGGCTATTTTTCCCCCTTTACTATAAACTCAGTGATATTTTGCCCATTTTTTCTATTAAATCTTTTTTTTAATCTACAGTGCTTAAATGCCTCCTATACCCCACATGGCGGATGGGGAAGCATTTCAGGGCTCTTGTTTCCTGATAAATTATGCAAAGTCTGTATTTTTTGTCTTTGTCTTGTATTTTTTGTCTTTTGTCTCTGTTGCATTAGCTTAATGGTCAGAAAGTGATTAGACAGAGCATCTGAAATGCCTTGAACAGAAACAAAAACCAGTTTCTGCAGATGAGTTGTGTGTGTCTGGGCACTTCAACACCAGCAGGCTGTTCCTCACCGCACGCCCCCCACCCCCTTCACCTCTCCCTGATGCAGAGCCTACATGGGGGTGCAGGGGAGGGTGGAGGCTTCTCAGGTCTTTCCAGAGCATGCCCATGGCCCCAGACATGTGAACCACATTCTAGGTTTCCAGGAATTCGTCAGAGCTCTTCCAAAGCGTCTCATTCCCCAGCCTCTTCTCCCTAGCCTTCTGGTTAGCCTGTTGTTTGCCTCAACACAAAGTTCGTCCCTTGTCTTGGCAAACATTCTCATGTAAGTGGTTTCCACAAACTGCTCAGGCGGCCACCTCCGCCCTGGGAGGGCCCCGAGTCAGGGGAGGTACAGGCAGGCCCTCTGAGGGTCTTTCAGGGGAGCGACCAGAAAGGTGCCAACAGGTACGTTCCCCCAGAGTGGGATGCACTCTCCCCCTCCCAGTGCTGGGCCTAGTGCCAAGAATGCGGGGTGTCACCTTCAAGGCTATTGTGAAGCTGGGGGCAGGTTAAAGTGCTGAGTTAATGTTGTTGCGGAGATTCAGGGTTCTTTCTCGTGTCCCCTGGCTGCTGCTACCCTTTGGTTAGTGTCTGGAGTTCCAAAAAAGTCAATTCTGATGGTTTTTTTTTCTTTTTTCCATCCTTGCTTTAATGGGAGGATATTTGGGGGTCCTTAGTATGCAGTTTTCGAGTCACTCTGAATTTTAAGTGGAGAGCCAGGAATATATATATTTCGCAGTTTCTCCTGATAATTTCGGTGCTGTCGGCCCTCAGTCCACACTCTGAGAACCGTCTCTCTCCCCTCCAGAGGACTGCCCGGCCCATGTCCTCCCTCAGACTGCCCAGTAAAGAGGCTCTGGGCTGGTGCCTGCTTGCTTTCTGTGCTCCGTCCCTGTGGCCACAGTTCAGGGAAGCACCTGGTGCCCGAGCGCGGCCCCATCGTGTTAACAAGCACTGGGGGGGACCATCCTGGCAGGATTCGGGGAGGACCGGAACCTCCCGTCAGTAGTGTGGAAAAGAACCCACAGGAGTCCATGCAACTTCTGTGATGTGGTTCCTGAGTCAGGGACCCTGTTTCCAAACAGATACGCAGATGTAAAGGGGAGCCTCAGGGATGGGAGAAGCACTGAGCGGCGGGGCCGGTGGAGCCCTGGGTTCCGTTTGGTCCCAGGCCCCTGGGTCGCGCGCAGGCAGGGTGGCCCCAGCTCCATCCGGCCCGCGGCCTAACACGCGCTCCGTTCCTTTGCAGGCCCAGCCTCCTGACCCCGGCGCGGCACTTGGCCATGGCCCTGCTGCCCGGGCCCGCGGAGCGACGGGGCGGCGGCGGCGGGGCGCGCGCCCGGCACGTCATCATCAACGTGGGCGGCTGCCGCGTGCGCCTGGCCTGGGCCGCGCTGGCCCGCTGTCCCCTCGCGCGCCTCGAGCGCCTGCGCGCCTGCCGCGGCCACGACGAGCTGTTGCGCGTGTGCGACGACTACGACGTGAGCCGCGACGAGTTCTTCTTCGACCGCAGCCCGTGCGCTTTCCGCGCCATAGTGGCGCTGCTGCGTGCCGGAAAGCTGCGGCTGCTGCGCGGCCCGTGCGCCCTGGCCTTCCGCGACGAGCTGGCCTACTGGGGCATCGACGAGGCGCGCCTGGAGCGCTGCTGCCTGCGCCGCCTGCGCCGCCGCGAGGAGGAGGCGGCCGAGGCGCGCGCGGGGCCGGCGGAGCGCGGGGCGCCGGGGAGCCCGGCCTGCGCCCCGAGACCTGGCGGACGGCTGGCGCGCGGCCGGCGGCGCCTGCGTGACGTGGTGGACGACCCGCGCTCGGGCCCGGCCGGCAAGCTCTTCGCCTGCGTGTCCGTGGCCTTCGTGGCCGTCACGGCGGTCGGCCTCTGCCTCAGCACCATGCCGGACATTCGCGCCGAAGAGGAGCGGGTAAGCGTGGGCCGGGGCAGCTGGCAAGGGCACCCGGGCTGGACTGGGGCTGGGACAGGCGGCCGGGCTGGGCAGGGCTGGGGGCGGCGGAGACGGAACCAGCCGGGGTGGTGGGGGTCAGCGGGGACCTAGGGCTGGACTCGAGTTGCGGCCTGGAGGCAGCCGGGCCCGGGGAGGGAGAGGCACCCACGGCCTGGTGGCCTTAGGCACCCCTGCCCCGTTGGTGGTTGAAACTATGGGCCCTGGACCCGCCGTACCAGCTCTGGTTCGGGGGAGAGAGCCACTGGCATGGCAGGGGCACCAGGTTGTCCACTGCTGGCAGAGGCTCCAAATTCCTGCCAGTTCTGAGAACTCACTGAGTCTCTTGGTCAGCGGCCTTCTCACCCATCCTACCAGCCAGGCCCAGAAGCTTGGACAATGCGGAGCTAAAATGCCCGCCCTAGAGAGTGCTGTGCTGTAAACTCAAGTCCTGTCATCCTGGACCAGAAGAAGGGGACCTGGGAACTCTTCCAGGCGCCCTGCTCCCGCGCTGGCTCTGAAGGTGCTGGGGCTGGTGTCTGAGCAGCCGGTGGACCTCCCGCCCGGCTGCTGACCTGAGAGGTACAGGTGGAAGCATCCTCCACGGGGTAGGGTGTCACCCAGAGCTCACAGTTGTTTGTGTGCTGCACGCATCCCGGAAGGTCTCAGGCACATGTAGGGAAGGCCGGAGGGGATGGCGTCAGGGCTGGGTCAGGAGAGAGGAGCCGCTGCGTGTCTGACGATGTGACTGTGTCACCTTGCGCAGTGTCACCTGCATTTCCTCACGGAGTGGTGGAGGGTTCGCTGCCTGCCTACTCTCCAGCTCCAGCTTCCAGGGGTGGGCAGACCTTGGACTTGAACACCCCCACCCCCATCCAGGCGGAGCAGGTCAGAGCTCCCATAGCCCCTCCCCAAGAGCCCCTCGACATCTGGGGTCGTGTCCAAGTTCACCCAATGTGGTCAGCTCATTATTCAGAGATGCAGAGCCCGGTCCTCGGGTAACAGCTGTGAGTGGGCTCCACTGGGAGCCTGGTGACCCTGGCTGCAGATCAAATTTAAATGTAAATTTTAGTAAATTGGTTTCGCTTCCTTCATTGTTTGGTTGTCTGATTCCTGGGCTGTCATTTCCAGTTGTCTTAACTAGACCCAGTTTTTGGATTCTGCTTCTAAAGACGTGTTTGGACTTTCTAAGTAGCAATAGCTCCATACAATCCGAGGAAGAAACGATTTATGCAAGAATCAGGGAACAGAATTCAGGACTATGTCACCAGAGACTGAGCTGGCCTTGCATCTCCTTGCTGGTCCCCATGTCAGCCACCATTCACATCCATCACCCACCTCTTCCTCATTTCCAGAAATATCACTTCCCCGCCACCCGACACTGTCTCACCAAATCAGTCCTCAGGCTAGGAAGTAAGGACCCCAGTGTTGGTGAGCACGTGCTGGGTGTGTCCATGTGTTGGTGAATCCATGGACTTGTACCTGTGTGCACTGCCGGGACCCTGGCACACAGTAGGTGCCGAGTCACAGTAGGTGTTGTCCGTGCCACAGGAAGGAAAAAGTTTTATGTTTCATCAACACTGAGTGTGTGAGGCAAAATACACATGAAATTCACCGGCTGAGCTGTTTTTATGCACAGTTCAGTGGCATTAACTACAGTCACATGTGCACCATCCATTGCTAGAAATCTCCCGTCTTCTCAGACTGAAACTCTTCCCATTAAACACTGACTCGGCAGCCCCCAGAACCTGCCTTGGACCTTCTGCCTCTGTGGATCTGACGAGCTTAGGGACTTTGTTTAAGAGGAATCATGCAGGCACCGTGTCCTCCAGGTTCACAGCTTTGTGGCAGGTGTCAGACTCCTTCCTTCTTAGGGCTGAGTAGCGTTCCCTCATATGTGTCTCCTCTCCTTACTCACCCATTATCCATCCGTGACACCTGAGTTGCTTCCCCATCTTGCTGTTGTAACGCTGCTGTGGACACGTATGCACGTGTCTGGTGAGTCCTGCCCTCGAGTCTGGGGCTTGTCCCAGCAGTGGGCCAGCTGGCTTCTGTGATGATTCTGTGTTTACGTTTCCGGGGAGCTTCTGCTGTCTCCCCCGCCGCTGCAGCCTTGACTCACCAGGGAAGTTTCCAGGCACGAGGCGTTGGAGATGGAGGGCAGAGAAGAATGTGAAACGCTTCATTCTTTTCTTGATTATTGGATTTTTTTTCCAGTAGAATTTAGCTTGGGCTAAAATATTATCTGTATGTGATCTCTGATTTTAATCAAGTAACTAAGTAATTTCTTTTTAAAATTTCAAGTCTTCTTTTGAAGGCTCAGAAAGCTTCCTCTGAGGGGCTCAGCACTGACCGTCCCTTGAGCCTGAGGTCCTGTCTTCCACTAGCAAGGATGCTTCCGCAGGGCACCTACACTCTAGTGGATGGTCCAGATCAATGCACCCAACTTCCTCCTGGAGAAGGATCTTGGGAGCAGGAAGCGTCCTCAGGAATCAGAGGTGGCTGGTGTGGCTCCCTTGTCTTTAGTTTGGGGACATCGCTTGTCATCTCTGGCAGCGTTAGTGTTTGGTGGTTATTTTTGTGTTTGGTGCAGAAAAGCATGGAGGGAGAGGAAAGATTATTATCCTCCATTATTCAGGGAATCAGAGGAAAATGGTTCCGCGGTTCCCGCTGCCGACCCATAAAACGCCCCCTTGAGTGAGTGGGACCCCTATGGGGGTGAAGGAAGCCCCCAGTGCACAGAGACCCCGGCTTTGGGGTGGCCGGGGTGTGGCCTTTGGGCACAGGGACCCCCCTCTGCCTTGGCCCCAGGCGGGTCTCACCGTTGATGTCACAGAGTCTCTCATGTTGCCTCGGGTCCCCTTCCCCGCCCCAGGGAGGACTCTGCAGCCAGACTGCTCAGGGCGGCTGAGAGCAGTGGGCAGAGGCCCTGGTGCTGCCTGAAGCTGTGCGGGGCCTGTGTGCTTGTGGGGGGCTTCTGGGCAGCCCGCCCTCCAGAGTCCAGGCTGTGGCCGGCCCGGTGTCTCTTCGATGCCCAGGAAGCCCCTGTGCCCAGTGGTGGTTCTGTCCGGAATCTCCTCTCACACGTCGTAACTGAGTGAGAGCTGGTCTCTGCTTTTCGTTGTTTATAGGATGGATGATGGGAAAAGCATACTTGTGGGACGAACCTTGAGGACGCTGTGGTGAGTGAAACAAGCCGACTGTCAGGACAGAGCCTGTGTGACTCCACCTAGCCGAGGCGTTTGGAGTCAGCAGACCCTTGGGGATGGAAGTGGACGGGCTGGGTGGGGACTGGCGGGGCTCTAGGGACCTGCAGGGCACAGACCACCAGGGGGAAGCAGCTGGGGTTCCACTGCATCCAGCGCCTCACGAGCTCCCGAGGACCCTCGGCCCAAGGGCGGTCAGGACCCCCTCATGCTCAGCGAGAGAGCAGTGGGCCCCGGGCCGAGGGGGGCCTGGGCCGAGGCGGGCGCCGGGCCAAGCGGGGCCCGGGCCAAAGGGCATGCAGCCCCAGCCCTTGCTGCTCCTGCCCTGCCCGTCGAGATGCAGGGAGCAGGGGTCCCCAACTCCATGGTCCTCACCTTGGCGTCCAGGTCAGAGCGGCCAGGGGCCACGGGGCAGCTGAGGGCTGAGCTCAGCCTGGATGCCCGCCCTGCGCAACCCCCAGGCCCCTTCCCAGATGCAGTGGAACCCTGGCTGCTTCCCCGCTGTGTGAAGCTGGCTCGGTGAGCGCTGAGGCCTGCTTCTCGGTGGCTCGTTCAGGGTCGGGCCTTGATTCCGGCTCCATGTGGACCCGCGTGTGTCCCCGCTGCCGCGAAACAAACCACCACCAGCGTCCTCCTCAAACAGCCCATCTCTGCCTCGTGGTCCTGCTGGGATCTGACCTCTTGTCAGGGCTGGTTCCTCCTGAGGCTTCAGGGGACTCCCTCCCTCGTCCCGGGGCCCCTCAGCTGGCTCTCCTCTCCTGCCACGGTTCCCTCCCTGAGGCCAGGCGACTCCAGCTCCAGGGCTGACCCCTGACCTCCCTCCTGCATGTCACCGTAGGAGCCCCGAGCCAGAGGGAGGCGAGCCCCCCATCCTGCTTCCTTGGGGTCTGCAGCGTCTCTGGCCTCACTCCTAGGGTGTTGGGGGCTCAGTGAAGGAGACAGAGCATGTTTCTAGCCCCCCCCACCACCTTGCTCTCAGGTAACACACAGGCATCAGGTGCGCCCAGAGCACCCCATCCCTGCTGGATATTCGGTTCTGCGAGAGGTGTGTCCAGAGTGGTTAGGCGACCCCGGGAACGGGTGTGCACTCTGGCGCCCACCCCACTGGACGTCGCAGCGATCAGACAGATGCTGAGGACAGGCCTTTGGAACCAGAGAGGCCTTTGTTCCAGCAGTTGGCTCTCGGATTCCTCCCTGCGGGGCGTTGCCTGGAGACAACGGCTGGGCCGGCATATAGTGAGGCCCGGGCGCACACGCCGGCCTGGGGAACAGAGCGTCCTCGGAGGCTGTGCTCAACCCATCACTTCCTTTTCATGGAGGCTGGTGTTTGACTTGCAAGTCGATTTTTAACTCTAAGCTCATATGATTAAATCAAGACCCACGTAATTAGTTATGGATTTCATGAGTGCAACTTCGAGCACCAGATTCACGAAGACACTTGGCAACAGCATCGGAAGCTGGCAGCAGAGCTGCTGCTGCGTGTGGGCACAGACATGCTCGTTGAGCTTAGCAGCCTGAGCCGGGCTGAGGGCTTCGCTGCTCCAAGCTGTCAGTCAGGGCTCCCCAGCGAACAAACAGAACCGGTGCAGTGGGCTTGCAGCCTGCTCCGTGGGGCGCGGGGCTGGCCCGCTGCGGTGTGAGAAAGCACAGGCTCACAGGCTCAGGGACTCTGCCTCTGATGACTTGACCTGGAGCCTTCCGTACCCCCGACTTGGATGACGTCGGGCCTTAGAGTTGATAGCAAAGTTTCTTAGACTTTGGGGGCTGCAGGATAGAATACAGGCGAGAAGGACATGAATTTGGGGTGCTGGGGGCAGAATGCTGCCATCTGAATGTCATGTTCCCAGAATTCGCAGGCTGAATCCCAAGCCCAGTGTGTCAGGATGGGGGCTTCTGGGGGTGACAGAGCCATAAAAGCCGAGCCTCGTGATGGGATCATTCTCCTACAACAGTGACCACCCAGAGCTGCCCACCCGTTCGTCTCCGTGCAGACACAGTGAGAGGTGCTTCCATAAACCAGGAGGCAGGGACCCACTAGACACCACGTGTGCCAGTGCCCGGACCGCGGATGTCCAGCTCAAGAGCTGAGAGCGACGAGCTGCTCTTTCAGTGCGGACAGCAGCAGGGCTCGAGCCAGTGGCAAAGGAGCCCCTGAGCACAGGGACCTGGGCTTCAGTACAGTCCGTGGCAGCTCGTTTCCTGTCCACCAGGGGTAAGAATGCTGTATTGGGGCCACTGCAGCAGGGCAGGACCGTGGGGCCCTCCCATACATGTTGACTGGATGCCAGGCCCCGCGTCCAGGAGCCTCCAGTCCCACCCAGCAGGGGCCGTCTGCGTCCCATCGTCACGCCGTGCCAACAGGCTGCAGTGCTTCCTGACCGTGGTCAGGGCCAGGAAGCCGAAAGGAGGAAGGGAGGACAGACCCCAGCCGGCTGCCGGCGCAGCCACTGACTCCAGATAGGGCCCTGCCCCTGGAGCCCCAGGACCGAGCTGGGGACAGTGGGCTGGACCGTGGGTCTGGCCACTTGGGTTTCTTATTTGCAAAGGTCTGATCCAGGAACCGACATGATCTGGTGGCAGATACTTCGCTGCGGGCGAAGCTGGGTCTGGTACGGGTCCAGCCCTGATCATCGTGCTCTTCTGTGAAGTGAGGGGGGCCCTAGGGCTGTGAGGAGGGCGAAAGGGCAGCCCCTCCCCACGGGGAGTCTCGTCTGCAGCCCCCACTCTGGCCTGGCGCCCCTGCCACCCCCCAGAACTGCAGGCCAAGCCCCAGCAGTCACCGGCCGCCGCGTTGGAGGGAACACTGGCTGTTTTCACGGGGGACCCTCCTGCCAGACTCTGAAAGCCTCTGGAAACAGAGCCACATGTGCCAGGGGATAAACATGGAGCTCGGGGCATTTTCCTCCACTTTCCACGTAAATTTGGCAGGAAAAATAGAGGATTTCTGTTTTGGATTTGTGCTTTAGTCTGAGGGAAAAAAAGACTTGTGCTCAAATGCCTAGAATAGAAGCTACAAGGTTCTTTTTTTTTTTTTAAAGACAACTTTTTCGAGCAGTTTTAAATTCACAGCAAAACTGAGAGGAAGGTACAGAGAGTTCCTGTGCACCCCTGCCCCACCCTTACACAGCATCGCACGTTATCAGCCTCCCTGAGAGCGGACTTTCTTACAAATGATGAACCTCCATTGGCAACCGCCCAAAGCCTATGGTTTACATTAGGGCTCCAGCTCATTCTGTTGGTTTGGACACATGTACAATGACCTGTATCCACCGTAACGGTATCCCTCAGAACTGTTTTCCTGCCCTGAAAACCCTCTGTGCCTCCCCTGACCCCCTCCCCTTCCCCAGGCCCTGGCACCGCTAATCCTTCCACTTTATCTGTAGTTTTGCCTTTTTCAGAATGTCCTATAGTTGAAATTCTTTGCAGATTAACCTCTTTCAGTTAGTAATATGCATTTAAGTTTTATCCATTATTTCATGACTTGATAGCTTGTTTCTTTTTGGCCTTGAATAATATCCATTGTCTGGATGTTCTGGAGTTGGTTTACCTGCCAGGTCCTTCAGACCTCTTGGCTGCTTCCAGGTTTGGCAATTATGAACAGAGCTGCTATAAGCACCTCTGTGCAGGTTTTTGTGTGAACGTAAGTTTTTGATTCCTTTGGGTAAAAACCAAGGAGTGTGGTTGCTGTGTCACTGGGTAAAATATACTTAGTTTTTTACGAAAGCACCAAACTGTCTCCCAAAGTGCCTGCCCCACTCTGTCCCCCCAGCGACACTGGCTGAGCCCCGTTGCTCCCCTGCCACCAGCATTTGTGCTGCCAGTGCTCTGGAAGGGGCCTTTCTGACAGGCATGGTGTCTCCGTGTTGTTTTCCCTTGCATCTCCCTGACGACATATGAGTGGGGCGTCTTTTCATGTGCTGCTTTGCCATCTGCGTATCTTCTTCTCTCCCATATTTACTGAGAACCTTGGCAGGCCCCTGGCAGCAAATCTCCCAGTAAATCTCAACAGGTACTCTGGAGCTTACAACTCTCAGATTTGTTCACGCTGAGCCTCCAGCAATTGAAAATCACAGTTCAGGATTTCCTACCAGCACTGGTTCCAGGCGGCTTTGTCTCGCCCCTGGAAGCCTGGCTCCCTGCGTTCACCCGTCTGTCGCTCCAGTCTTGGGGGCAGTGGTTTGCCCTGTGCCCTCCCTTCTCTTACAGACCAAAGAAGAGTGTGTTTTTCAGTCTGTTCAGATTTTTAGCTGTTGTTTGGAGAGAGTGGCAGCTGCCAAGCCCCTGTCGTGCAGAACCGGAAACCGGTCCCAAGTCTCTGCCGTGATCTAGCCAAGGCTGTGGGTTCACCTTCTCTGTCATACAAGAGGCAAACGGGTGCTGGTTAAGTTCTCAGACTTAAACGCAAACCAGGGCTCCCACCCCAGCCCCTGTACAGATGGCTGAGGACCCAAAAACACAAGGTCTCCTTTCTGAGCCTGTGTTTCTCATCTGTAAAATGCGGATACTTCAGAGTTGCTGAGATTAAAGTGAACAATGCTTGCGAAACGACTCTTGACAGTGCTTTGCACAGAGAATTAAGTGACAGCTTTCACCCTTTTGCACACAAGATGCTGTAGCACAGGCGGGCCACGGGGTGAGTGGAGGTGAAGAGCACGTGTCCAGGCGCCAGCTGCTGTGGGGGACGCAGTGGGAGCTGCTGGTCCGTGGCGGGCGGGGATCGGACCGGGAGTGTGGGGGTAGCCAGTCCACAGGCGCAGCTGGAGAGGCGGCCGACCCGCCCTGCGTGGCTGTCCGCAGGCGCCTCGCCGCAGCCAGGGTGCAAGCGGAGCCCGTGGCAAGGCCTCTGCCTCCCTGGTGGTGGAGGTGGTGGGCAGGCCGGCTGGGAGGTGGGGGCGGGACGACCCCCTGGCCACCTCCCGCCCTCCCTCCTGCTGCCATGAGGAGCCCCTGCGGGGTTCTCTGCACCCGAGTCTGCACTGACCCCCTCCGGCCACTGCCCTCGGCTTCAAGAACCTTCCTGTCTCAGCTGTCTTGCTGGGAGGCCCGGGTCCTGTTCTCCCTACGGCCACCTCGATCAGGAGGGACGGTCACTCGCTCTAGACCCGGGAGGGTGGGCAGGCGGGCGGACGCGGCCCGAGGAGGAGGCAGTGGGGCCTGTGGGTCCCTGTAGCCCGCGCCCACCCAGCCGGCCCCAGGCGCCCCCCACCCCGGCCACTGCGCCCACCCTCGTGGGCGGCCCTGACGTGCGGTGACGAGGACGTGCTGGGCAGCTGGGGCTTGAGGGCGAGGGACGGGAGTCATCTTGGGTTGCAGGAGGACCCAGGGCGCCCCTGCCCTGCGGCTGGCAGTGTGGGAGCAGCTGTGAGGACACTGAATGTGGGGTGGATGTGGGTGGGGGTCCCGGGACCTCTTGGGTGCACCTGAACCCTGGCCTCCGCTCTTCCCGCCCAGGCTTGCAGCGTTTTCTTTAAAAGCCGCGTGTTTAAGGCAGGGAGATTATCTGGCACCAGGCAGTGGCAGGAACAGACCTGAGCATTCAGGTGACACTAGGCTCCACTTAAGCCCTAGATGGGACTGCACTGGTGACTCAGCTGGTAAAGAATCCGCCTGCAATGCTGGAGACCTGGGTTCGATCCCTGGGTCGGGAAGATTCCCTGGAGAAGGGAACGGCTACCCACTCCAATATTCTGGCCTGGAGAATCCCTTGGACAGAGGAGCCTGGCAGGCTTCAGTCCATGGGGTCACAGAGTCAGATGCGACCGAGGGACTTTTCGAGCCCTAGATATTCATTATAACATGAATGTACATTTTTAAGGAGAAGGCATTGCCTGCTGTAATTCAGCAAATTGGCTGTTCTCAAACGAAAAGCTCGTGCTGTTTATTTTACCATGAATACTAACTTATCAACACCCGTCAGAAGTTTGGTGAGGGTCAGGGTCAGGGTGTGGGTGAGACACCCCTGCATTGGCAGTTCCTGGGGAGAGGGGTGCACTCCAAGGAGCACGGTGAGGGGGGCCTGGAAGACTTGCTCTTCCTGATACAACCTAGAAATGAGTGTCTGGAGAAGTACACCCAGCGTGCCCGCGGGAACCACCCTGTGGGCATAGCTGGGTGCAGAGCAGGGAGAAACCAGCCACCAAAGCTCAGATCCTGCCTGGACGGTCAGCCAGGCCCCCTGCCTGCCCAGATGGCCTGTCCCTCTGCTCCCCCAGTGGCCCAAAAACACGCCCCTCAGAGAGTGTCCTGGTTGTAAACACAATGCTTGCTCTTCACGGAGGCTGGGCAGATACAAAGCCGTATGGAGAACAAAGGGAAAACAAACAGCGAGGTAGTTACTGAAGGCTGAATGCGTCTCACGGCCTCTGCTCCGGAGCCTCTCGTGAGACTGGAGGAGAAGTGCGCAGGCAGCGTCTTGTAGCCACTTGGCCCCGTGACAGTAGCAGCCAGGCAGTCCTGTTCTGTAGTTTTACGTGTGCCCTCCTGCTTCCGGCCCTTGCTGTCACGAGTCCTGCTGGGATGAACACTTACTCACCCAGTTTCCACCACTCGACCGCTCACCTGATCAGGTCCCCAGCTGTGCCCATCTGGGGTGCTGTGCCCATCTGGGGGCTGCAAGCCCACGCCCCAGATGCTGCCCCGAGGAGGCCTTGCCTTGCTTTCATGAGCTCAAGTCCCCAGACCCTGGCCTACCAGTGCTGGGTGGCCTGGTAACAAGTTGCCTGGTCCTTTAAAAAAAAGTCACCTCCTACTTTTAAATTTTCATTCAGTCACCCCTGGAAGCCGACATCTCACGTCTTCACCTCCATTTGTACTTCCCACAGTTCCATCTTCTTTGTCCAGCTGCCGTGGGTGGTCTGTTCTCAGCTCCCTGTGAGCACCTCGGGATTCCTCAGTGGGAGACGAGCAGGCGGCCTCAGGGGACCCCTCACCATGTCCGCCTTGAGCAGCCTTCTCTGCCCGCCTGCCCCGCCGTGCTTCGCCCCCAGGATGCCCGTTCAGTGCTGGCCACGGTCCTGGTCCCGCGGGTCCTCAGCACGCCTGCCAGCTGACGAAATAACCATAACACACTGTGCCCCTGCCCATGCGTCTCTACTCCTGGCTGCGGGGTGGACGTGTGGACATGGTTGGCAGGGAGGGCCGCCTTCCTGGAAAATATCACCTCCTGTTGAACCCAATCGGCATGTGGTGCAGGGGCCGGGCCCCTCCTGCCTGGGTCATGTGAGCTGGGAAGCGTCGCGGGACCAGCTGTCCAGCTTGGGCGTCTCTGCCCTCGTAGAGGAGCCACGTCTGAACCCAGGCAGCCAGGAAGGTGCGGTTAAGTCGCTGCTGCCAAAGGTTCTCAGGGAAACTCACGCAGCTGTGCGTCGGGGGCGCTCTCATGGATGGGTGGGGCCGAGCCCATCACAGAAGAGAGGAGAAAGCGTGTCTGTGCCCCGTGGCAAGGGCACAGCCACTGCTGTGGATGCACCCCAGGACCAGGGATTAAGATTGGGGAACAAATGAGAAGCAGTGGCTTCAGATTTTGTATCCTTGTCTGTGACACAGGAAGCACTCAGATTGGTGGTAGGGAACCGTTCTCCCCCGAGACGGATGCCCCCCCTCGTTGATCCGTGGGTGGCGCCGCTGTCTGTCACCAGCTTGCTGTCTGTGTCCATCTCAGCTCACGCTGGTCACTTCTGCAGGGACATCGGAACCCTGGGGGTCTGCTCCTCAGGGCACCAAAGTGTGAGATGCTGGCGACCACAGTTCTAGCTGATTCCTGAACCCCCGCGGGGTTCAAGCTGGTGCATCGTGTTCAGAAGGGACCATGGAGGGCAGGCAGAGGGTGGCGGACTTCACAGCAAGGTATCTTCATTTCTTTCCATGTAACCCCATAAAGCTAGTCCACAGGATGTTGACAGGAAAGTGAACTGACAGCTCCGCTTCAGTGTGGGTAATTTCAAGTGAGCGCATTCGTGACTTCTATGAAAATGACTGTTTGATCTTTTTATACAATTTGTTCTCCTAAGTGAATTTAATATTCCTTCTCCTGATTATCTATTTGTACTACAAGAGTCTTCTATCAAGATAATTGGAAAAAAATAAACCTCAACTAAGTTCAAAGGCAGGTTATTATGAATGTTAGTAAATTGAGTTAATAAATATTTTCCTTTAAGTGCTCATGGGAGGCAGAGAGAAAATCTTGCACAAAGCTGTTGATGAGTGAGTGGATAAATTAGTAAGGACAGAGCACTCACCCTTTGCAACATCCTGCGACACACTGGCCTGTTCCCAGCTGCAGACAATAGCTCGGACCAGCTCCTCTGCTGGACACAGGGTCCGTGCTGGATCAACAGAGGGGTGCGAATCGGTGTCCAGAACACATGCGGGCAGCAAGGGGACATGTGTTTTCAGAGTCTGATTACCCTGGACAAACACAGGCAGAGTCTGCCCGCCTCGGGGTCTGCGTTGAAGCGCTCCCGGCGTTGGGGGCCTTAGCCCGGGTGGCAGGTGTTGGCCGAGCTCGGAGCCATCCTCACGGTGAGCAGTCCACCCCGACCTCCCGTCCATCTCCTCGCCCTCACACCTGGGTTTATCCTCAAGGAGCAATGGCACTCGGGCGTCAGCAGTCTCCTTGGCAGAATGGACACCACAATGTTTGATGCTCTGAAAAGAGAACGAAGCCAGGAGTGGGAGCACAGCCAGGCCAGGCCTCTCCTGACCGCGCCCAGGGTGCTGGCTGCCCCCCGGCCCATGTTACCGAGGAAGCTAGTCGGGGTGCCTGCTTATTCTACTAGAAAATTGAGGCAGCATCGATGCCATGGGACTGCCAGGCTGTGGAGGCTGCAGTTTGAGAAAACGGTTCAAAAACCACTTTGTTAGTTAGGACATGGAAGCAACCTAGATGTCCATTGGCAGACGAATGGATAAGAAAGCTGTGGTACGTATACACAATAGGATACTACTCAGCTATTGAAAAGAATGCATTTGAGTCAGTTCTAATGAGGTGGATGAAACTGGAGCCTATTATACAGAGTGAAGTAAGTCAGAAAGAAAAACACCCATACAGTATATTAACACATATATGTGGAATTTAGAAAGATGGTAACGATGACCCTGTATGTGAGACAGCAAAAGAGACACAGATGTAAAGAACAGTCTGTTGGACTGTGTGGGAGAAAGCGAGGGTGGGATGATTTGAGAGAATAGCATTGAAACATGTATGTTATCATATGTGAAATAGATCTTCAGTCCAGGTTCGATGCATGAGACAGGGTGCTCAGGGCTGGTGCACTGGGATGACCCAGAGGGATGGGATGGGGAGGGAGGTGGGAGCAGGGTTCAGGATGGGGGACACATGTACACCATGGCTGATTCATGTCAATGTATGGCAAAAACCACTCAATATTGTAAAGTAATTAGCCTTCAATTAAAATAAAGTAATTGAATTAATTACAGTGGAAGTGAGAAATAGATTTAAGGGACTAGGTCTGATCGACAGAGTACCTGATGAACTATGGACAGAGGTATATAACACTGTACAGGAGACAGGAATCAAGACCATCCCTAAGAAAAAGAAATGCAAAAAAGCAAAATGGCTGTCTGAGGAGGCCTTACAAATAGCTGTGAAAAGAAGGGAAGCAAAAAGCAAAGGAGAAAAGGAAAGATATACCCATTTGAATGCAGAGTTCCAAAGAATAATAGCAAGCACAGATAAGAAGGGCTTCCTCAGCGATCAATGCAAAGAAATAGAGGAAAACAATAGAATGGGAAAGACTAGAGATCTCTTCAAGAAAATTAGAGATCCAAGGGAACATTTCATGCAAAGATGGGCTCAATAAAGGACAGAAATGGTATGGACCTAACAGAAGCAGACGATATTATGAAGAGGTGGCAAGAATACACAGAAGAACTGTACAAAAAAGATCTTCATGACCCAGATAAACACGACGGTGTGATCACTCACCTAGAGCCAGACATCCTGGAATGTGAAGTCAAGTGGGCCTTAGGAAGCATCACTACAAACAAAGCTAGTGGAGGTGATGGAATTCCAGTTGAGCAATTTCAAATCCTGAAAGATGATGCTGGGAAAGTGCTGCACTCAATATGCCCGCAAATTTGGAAAACTCAGCAGTGGCCACAGGACTGGAAAAGGTCTATTTTCATTCCAATCCCAAAGAAAGGCAATGCCAAAGAATGTTCAAACTACCACACAATTTGCACTCATCTCACACGCTAGTAAAGTAATGCTTAAAATTCTCCAAGCCAGGCTTCAGCAATACGTGAACCATGAAATTCCAGATGTTCAAGATGGTGTTAGAAAAGGCAGAGGAACCAGAGATCAAATTGCCAGCATCCACTGGATCATCGAAAAAGCAAGAGAGTTCCAGAAAAACATCTATTTCTGCTTTATTGACTATGCCAAAGCCTTTGACTGTGTGTATCACAATAAATTGTGGAAAATTCTGAAGGAGATGGGAATACCAGACCACCTGACCTGCCTCTTGAGAAACCTGTATGCAGGTCAGGAAGCAACAGTTAGAACTGGATATGGAACAACAGACTGGTTCCAAATAGCAAAAGGAGTACGTCAAGGCTGTATATTGTCACTGTGCTTATTTAACTTATATGCAGGGTACATCATGAGAAACGCTGGGCTGGAGGAAGCACAAGCTGAAATCAAGATTGCCGGGAGAAATATCAATAACCTCAGATACGCAGATGACACCACCCTTATGGCAGAAAGTGAAGAAGAACTAAAGAGCCTCTTGATGAAAGTGAAAGAGGAGAATGAAAAAGTTGGTTTAAAGCTCAACATTCAGAAAACTAAGATCATGGCATCCGGTCCATCACTTCATGGCAAATAGATGGGGAAACAGTGTCAAACGTTATTTTCTTGGGCTCCAAAATCACTGCAGATGGTGACTGCAGCCATGAAATTAAAAGATGCTTACTCCTTGGAAGAAAAGTTATGAGCAACCTAGACAGCATATTAAAAAGCAGAGACATTACTTTGCCAACAAAGGTCCATCTAGTCAAGGCTATGGTTTTTCCAGTGGTCATGTATGGATGTGGAGTTGGACTATAAAGAACGCTGAGCGCCGAAGAATTGATGCTTTTGAACTGTGTTGTTAGAGAAGACTCTTGAGAGTCCCTTGGACTGCAAGGAGATCCAACCAGTCCATCCTAAAGGAGATCAGTCCTGGGTGTTCATTGGAAGGACTGATGTTGAAGCTAAAGCTCCCATACTTTGTCCACCTGACGCAAAGAACTGACTCATTTGAAAAGACCCTGATGTTGGGAAAGATTGAGGGCAGGAGGAGAAGGGGACGACAGAGGATGAGATAGTTGGATGGCATCACTGACTCAATGAACATGGGTTTGGGTGGACTCTGGGAGCTGGTGATGGACAGGGAGGCCTGGCATGCTGCGGTTCATGGGGTCACAAAGAGTCTGACACTAGTGAGCAACTGAACTGAATTAATTAAAAATAAAAAAACCCACTTTGTTTGCAGAAGGGCCTGGTGGGGACCACTCTGACCCATCCCTTGGGCTCCACCCCAACCCATGTGACACTTCTGGCTGCCTGCCCTCCCCCGCAGGAGCCCTGAGAGCGGGCTTGGGGTACAGCCACAGAAGGTGTGGGAGAACCCGCCATGGGCTGAACCAGCCCCCATGCACCCGCGGGCACCTGGACTGGGAGACTCCCGCCTGCTGGTGAGGATCCCCTCCAAGGCCCCGCCTGACCTCCTCACTTGCGAAGCCCAGGGGCTCTGCCACCGAGGGGGAGGCCTGTTAGAAAAGGGCAAAGGCAGAGCCTGGAGGAGCCGGGAGCCCCAGGGCCCACAGGGCAGGCCCATGCGTGTGCCGCTGGGTGGGGCGGGCTGGCACTGCTCTGGGGGCGCTTGGAGACCAGACCAATGGAGACGTGGGGGAGGGAAGGACATCGGGCACGTAGGTTTACTGCTGACCCGATTTTGGCCAAATAGGCCAGTTGTGTCAAATTATGATAAATTAGGGTAATTTTCTAAAAGTTCCAAGAATAGTTCCCTCCACTTATCCTCCTGACTGGTCCTTGGGGGGGGGGGGGCGGTGCAGTGGAGGGGTTCACAGGCCGAATCCACTGGATTGACCTGCCTCTGGGCAGGTGCGGGGGCGAGGGGCCGCCTCCTGCCTGCCCCAGGGGCATCTAGGGTCTTCATCCTTCCTCCTCCTGCACTTGGGGCCACCACCCACCCGATGGGGGCTTGCGGCTAGACTTGGCCAAGAGATGATGGGGGACCAGGAGCCCAAGTTCAGCCCGGACGAGCGGACGTCATGTGGGGGTGTTCCTGGGGTGTGGGTCATGGGACCCCCCAAGCACCCCGTGGGCTGAGGTCATCAGACTCCAGGTGAGGACGGCGAGTCCCCCTTCCTGCTGCCAGGGCTTCTGCCCCATCAGCCCCACGGCCCCTTCCTGCCCAACTCCTGCCGCGTCCTGAGGCCCCAGGCCCGGCAGGAGGCCCCTGTGGCTCCTCCAGGGCCGCGCCAGGTGGGCAGAGACCCAGGGCGTCAGCGCTGCCCGGAGGAGCTTCGGCCTCTCAGAGCCTGCCCCCAGCGTCCCCCAGGCTGCCCAGAAGGAACGAGGTGGAACGGGGCCGTGGGGGCCGCAGGGCTGCCGGGGTAGAAGTCTTTCATGTCATTTTATGTATTTATCGGTGGCTGTGCTGGGCCTCGGTTGCTGGGCCGGCTTTTCTCTAGTTGTGGTGCTCGAGCTTCTCATCGAGGTGGCTGCTCTCGTAGAGCCAGGGCTCTGGGCGCAGAGGCTTCTGTGGCTGTGGCACATGGGCTCTAGAGCGCGGGCTCAGCCATTTGGCTCTGTTGCTCCACTGCGTGTGGGATCTTCCTGGACCAGGGATGGAACCCATGTCTCCTGCATTGCCAGGCAGATTCTTTACCACTGAGCCACCAGGGAAGCCCTAATAATTATTTATTAACAATTATAATTATAATATATAATAATTATAGCTTTGCTGCTATATGATTCACATATAGTTTGCCCCTCTTGAGTGTATGATTCTGCTGTTTCTGGAGTGTCCCCAAATTCTGGAGCCATCACTCCCGTCTGATTTTAGAGAATCTCCATCTCCCAGGAGACCCTGGCAGCTGGTTCACGCATTCCTCAGCCCCTTCCGGCTCCTGCCAGCCCTGAGCTACCAAGGCTGTGTCTTAAATACTTCCTTGTTCTGGATCCTGAGAACAGAACCACCCAGCATGTCTGGCGTGACTGGACCTTCACCCTGAGCTGTCTTCAAGGCTCATCCACGTTGTAGCAGGAGTCAGCGCTTCATTTCTTCCATGGCCCAGTAGTGGCCCAGTGTGTGTTCGGCTTCCAGATTTTTAGTCCATCTGTCAGCAAGTGGACATCTGGGTTGTGTCCAGCTCTTGGCTGTTGTGATTTACTCGACCATGAACATCCATGTACAGGTTTCTGTGTGCACATGCGTGTTGACTTCTCCAGGCACACACCTAGGAGTGGGATGATGGGGCTGTGTGGCCACTCCATGAGGAAGGTTTGGGGGCACAGCCAGACTCTTTCCAAGGAGACTAGATTGCGGCACGCTCAATCAGCAGCACATGAGGCCTGGTTTCTCCGGCACTTGTCGTCGGCTCTTGCACTCTGGCTGTCCTGGTTGGGGTGAACTGGGATCTTAGGGTGGGTTTGCCCTACATTTCCCTGGTGGTGAATGGTGTTGAGCCCCATTTCATGTGCTTCTCAGTCACTTGTGTATCTTCTTTGGAGAAAGGTCTGTTCAGATCCCTTGCCCATTTTTAAAATTGGGTTGTCTTTTTTATCATTGAGATGTAGGAATTCTCTGTTCTAGATACAAGTCCCTTGTCACACATGAAAGTGAAAGTAAAGTCGCTCAGTCGTGTCTGACTCTTTGCCACTCCATGGACTGTAGCCCATCAGGCTTCTCCATCCATGGGGTTTTCCAAGCAAGAATGCTGGAGTGGGTTGCCATTTCCTTCTCCAGGGAATCTTTCCCATCCAGGGATCGAACCCAGGCCTCCCGCATTGAAGGCAGACACTACCTTCTGAGCCATGATGTGTACATATATTCTCCCGTTCTGCAGCTTATCTTATACTTCCCAAGGCACTCTGTATTAGTGTCTGTATTAGTCTGCTAGGACTGCTGTAACTAAGTATCACTGACCATGTTACTGAACAGAAACCTGTTTTCTCACAATCTCAGAGGCTGAAGTCTGAGGTCCCGGTGTTGACAGGTTGGTTTCTCTTGAGACGTCTCCCCTTGGCAAGTGGACGGCTGTCTTCTCCTGTGTCCTCACATGGTCCTGCCTCTGTGTGTGAGTGTGTCTCCTCACCTTCTCTTCTCAAAAGGACACCAGTCATGTTGTTGGACCAGGGCCCACACACAACCTCATTGTAGCCTTGTTTAATTGCTAAGTCATGTCTGACTCTTTGCAACCCCACGGACTGCAGCACACCAGGCTTCCCTGTCCTTCACTCTCTCCCAGAGTTTGCTCAAGTTCATGTCCATTGAGTTGGTGATGCCATCCAACCATCTCATCCTCTGTCACCCCCTTCTCCTCCTGCTGTCAATCTTTCCCAGCATCAGGGTCTTTTCCAATGAGTCGGCTCTTCTCATCAGGTGGCCAAAATATTGGAGCTTTAGCTTCAGCATCAGTCCTTCCAGTTAATAGTCAGAGTTGATTCCCTTTAGGATTGACTGGTTTGATCTCCTTGCTATCCAAGGGTTCTCAAGAGTCTTCTCCAGCATCACAGTTTGAAAGCATCAGTTCTTCGGTGCTCAGCCTTCTTTATAGTCCACCTCTCACATAGGTACATGACTACTGGAAAAATAATAGCTTTGACTAGACAGACCTTTGTTGGCAAGTTTAATCTATCTGTTTTATCTTGTTTGCTCCTGCTTTTGGTATCACATCTGAGAAGAGTCTGGGACCACTGGTTTTCAGCCTGAAGACCTTCCTTTAGAGTTCTGTAAGGCAGCTCTCGGTGTTTGTTCTTCTGGGCTAGTCTTCATTTCACCTTCATGCTTTGATGACAGTGTTGCTGGATATAGGAACCTCAGGTAGGGGGGTGTTTTCTGAGCAGTGTGAACACGGTTATCCACAGCTTCCTGCTGAGATGTTAGGTTGTTAATCTCACCTGAGTGACCTCTCAGGTGACCCATTGCTGTCTGTGCTGTTCCCAAGGTTTTCTCCTTGTCTGTGGCCTTCGGTATTTTTCCTGTGATGTCTCTTCCCTGACAGAACTCAGTGAGTCTCCTGGATGTGTGGGTCATTGCTTTTCAGCAGATCTGGGGAGTTTGCAGCCACTGTTTCTCAAACATTCTCCTCCTCGCTCCTCCCCCTCCCACTGGTACCTGGATGCCAGAGTGCTGGCCCAACCCCTGTGTCCCAGGTTCTCGCTGTTCTCAGCCTGTGTAATCGCCTCCAGCAATCTCCTAGTTCTCTAACCCTTTCCTCTGACAGTTTACATTCACTGCCAAGCTCCTGTAGTGAATTTTCTGTTATTGTATGCTTCAACTTCAAATTTTCCATTTGATTCTTTTAAAATTTTTCTTTTTTGATATTCTCCATCTGATGCTATGAACAGTCAATCAAATTTTCTTTAGTTCTGTGACCATACTTATAATGGCTGTTTTGAAGCTTTTTGTTAATCTGACATTTGGTCATTCTCATAGGAAGTTTCTGTTGCCTGATTTTTTTTTCTGATGTATAGGTCATACCTTACTGTTTCTTTGCCTGCCCTATGATTTTTTATTGAAAACTGGGCATTTTAGATGATAAAATATCTAGGAACACTGGATATTGCCCCCCCCCATGTTACTGTTCTCTGCTTGTGTGTTTAATGATTGGTTGGATTATTTTAGTGAAGTCTATTTTATTTTCTTCTTGGGTGTCTCCCTGAGCAGCCTCCTCCATGATCTGGGACTCTGGGAGGTGTAGGGTGGGGGTCTTGGTTCAAATACCAAAGACTCTCATTTTTAAATGAATTTCCATAGATTTTCTTGAATAAATGTTTCATTTGCTGTTGTCCTTGGAACTGCTTCTGGAGCTTTAAGTGGTTTTGTGTTTTGTTTTGTTTGTAAACAAATCAGCTGAGCTCTGCTCACTCTCTCGCAGGAAGCCCACCTCCTAGTACTTCTTTGTTAAAAAAAAAAAAAAAAGTAATTGGGTTTTTGTGCACAACCCTTGCCCTGCAGTGCTGACATCTGGAGGAAGGGCAGCCCAGGAGGGATAGGCCTCCGTGCCCCCAACAACAAGTCCCCCTCTCCCTGCAGGGTGAGTGCTCCCCTAAGTGTCGCAACCTGTTTGTGCTGGAGACGGTGTGCGTGGCCTGGTTCTCCTTCGAGTTCCTGCTGCGCTCGCTGCAGGCCGAGAGCAAGTGCGCCTTCCTGCGGACCCCGCTCAACATCATCGACATCTTGGCCATCCTGCCCTTCTACGTGTCGCTGCTCGTGGGCCTGGCGGCCCGGCCCGGCGTGGGAGGCAACAAGCTGCTGGAGCGCGCGGGGCTGGTGCTGCGGCTGCTGCGGGCGCTGCGCGTGCTCTACGTGATGCGCCTGGCGCGCCACTCGCTGGGGCTGCGCTCGCTCGGCCTGACCGTGCGCCGTTGCGCGCGTGAGTTCGGGCTGCTGCTGCTCTTCCTCTGCGTGGCCATGGCCCTCTTCGCGCCGCTCGTGCACCTGGCCGAGCGCGAGCTGGGCGCGCGCCGCGACTTCTCCAGCGTGCCAGCCAGCTACTGGTGGGCCGTCATCTCCATGACCACCGTGGGCTACGGCGACATGGTGCCGCGCAGCCTGCCCGGGCAGGTGGTGGCGCTGAGCAGCATCCTCAGCGGCATCCTGCTCATGGCCTTCCCGGTCACCTCCATCTTCCACACCTTCTCGCGCTCCTACTCGGAGCTCAAGGAGCAGCAGCAGCGCGCCGCCAGCCCCGAGCCCGCCCTGCGCGAGGACAGCACGCGCTCCGCCTCCGCCACCGCCACTGAGGAAGACGGCTCACAGAGCCCCGATGGCGCCGGCTCAGCCGGGGCCTCCTCGGAGGAGCTGTGGGCACGGGCGGTGCCGACCTGACCTGCGGGGACAGTCGGGGGCCTGGGGGCGGCACCGCGTCCTCGGCCCCCTTCGCTCTCAGAGGGGCGGGACGGCTCCTGTCGTCAGCCTGCATGTTGCTGGACCTGCGCACAACGGAACTTGGCCCGGGCCTGACCGGCCTGACTCGGGGGTCAAAGCCATCCTGTGCTTGGAGTAAAGAGTTTCACCCTAGGAGCACCACCAGCCTGTTCTGCGCTTTCCTTTTTTGTCTCCAGAGTTTCCACTCCATGGCCAACTAAAGATAAATTCCATAATCCTAGAAGCTCCAGGCCTGTAGCAAATGCCAGAAGACCACACTTGTACTTCAGCCTCACCCTGACCTTCCCCCGCTGGTCACTGTGGGGCTCAGTGGCCTTGGGGGGCAGCCTTGTGGAGCTGTGGGGAAAGGGCAGTGCCTTCCTGCTCCTGCTGTCACCCCTGGGGGCCATGCCCCCTCAGAGGGGGGCCTTTATGTAGCCTCTGTAGAGGCCACATGCCCACCAAGTAACGGGGGCACTTACAGCCCCCAGTTCCTTTGGGGGGTCTGTGCCAGCCCTGACCTCTGACCTCCCTTCCCTAGCCCTCATCTGCTGTCCCCTCAGAATGCCCAGCAACGCTGCAGGCCTGCGTGTCAGCCGGGGGCCCCACGGCCTCCCTGGGCGCCTGGCCCCCTCCCCGGGCATGCAGCTGCTGGAAGCTGGTCATCACAGAGCTGCTGCTTCTCCAGGGGAGGGGAGGGGTCTGTTCCAACGCAGCTCTTCAGCCACAAGCCTGCTCCTCCGGAGGAAACGACTTCCTCCTGGGCAGGGGGTTTTGCCGACCGTCCCTCCAAGGGATTGGTCAGCAGTGGGACAGCCCCCCTTCGCTGCAGTGGTCCTGAGGGCCCCCAGGAGCCCTGCAGAACCAGAGCCACCGCCGGTCACAGGATAGGTGCCGTGGGCCACCCTGCGGAGAACCGTGCAGGGACGGGGGCACGCTGTTCCCCAGCACCTGGGCGGGCCACCAGCCCTGGCTTTCCTGCTCCTCCCATCCTGCCCCGACCCTCCCACATGGTCCCTCGGGCCGGGGGCTGGCGGGCCTCTGCTGGCCAAGGCCTGCGTTGCCCACCTAGGTTGGGGGCAGGGACGAGCCGGGTCCCTGCCAGCCTGTGGCCCCACACCCACCCTGGAAGCCCACACCGAGATGCTCCCTGGGACAGTCTGCGTGAGTCCTGTAAGACACAATGCGCCATGGCTGCTTCCTGCCAGAGCTCTCTGGTTCATCCAAACACGTCTGTACACGTTTAAAGGGGGTGGTCTCTGTCGGTGACATTCCAGGGACCTTCAGCAAACAGCCCCCTACCCTCAGGGCTGCTCCTGCACATGCTGTAACCTCCCTGGGCCCCGACTGGCCCTCCATTGCCCCAGCTGACCCCTGGGGGCTCGGGGATTCACTCAGATCACCAGGGCCACTCCAGGGTTGAATGTGCTCCACCGACAGTGATGTGGGTCTGAAACCCCCATATCTGCTGCCAAAATAGGCCCAACTCTGGTACCTCTTATTTCAAAGGAAAATGCCCCCCTCCCACACACACACACAGTTTTTTCCCGGCCAGCTGGAATCCAGGACGGGCAGCAAGAGGCACTCGAGCTGTGGGCAGGCAGGCGGCTCTCTGAGCTGTTCACCTGCTCTCACTCTGAGTAGACGCGGTCACTCACCCAGGAGTTGGGGCAGCAGCACCGTCTTCTTCCCATTTCCAAAATGTCCCCCGTGTTGAGAGGAAGAGCTATGAAAGTGACCCTCATATATTTTTCTCACTGGGAGCCCCAGGTGGAGTTACTATTAAAAATATCTGCCTTGCCCTAGTGGACGTCTTGTCCAGGGCCCGGGCACAGAGCCCTCTTGGCCAGTGTGGCACCAGGCCTGTGAACCCGCCCGCTCTGCTTGGTCTCCAAAGGGCAGCTCCTCAGAGGAACACGGGAGCCGCTTCCGAGCTGGTTCTCTGCTCATCAGTCAAGTCAGAGGAGGCTACAGGTAAGTTCTCAGGAACAAAGATGGGTTCCCCAAAAAGGCACCCCATATATTTTTTGCCTCTTTTTTTAAACTAAACTTTTACTGAATAATTTTTAATTAAAATAGTTATTCTGAATTAACACATTATTAGAGGGAAAATAAACATCCACGCCAGAGCAGTACCCCTGCCCTGCACGACTCAGTATGGGGAATCTGGGGTCCACAATGAGGCTCTGTGCTGCCTGGGGTTGCCGTGTCGACTGTCACCAGCTCAGGTCAGCTCCAGCAGCCGACCTCATCCTCGGACACTCAAGGGCTGGCGTGACTCATCGAAAAAACTTAAAATAATTCCCTTTCATGTATCTTGACTTGGTGGATTTTTTTGGCCTTGCCCCTCTTATAAATGCTCTAAAACAAGCTGCTTAGTACAAACAGCTCCAACCCGACCTTCTATACAGAATTGTGCGTTTTCTTTAAAATACCTCTTCTGGCCTTTATAGGAGACATTCCCCAACCTCTTGAGACATTCCGTTGTCAACAGAACTGTGTGACTGCCTCCTTCGGCCTGGTCCCACTGGCACAGGGCGGTCACTGTCCCAGGATTCTGAGGGGTGACCCCGGTGTCACAGGCCAGTGCTGCTCCCCAGGAGCCTGAGGGGCAACCCCGGTGTCACAGGCAGCGCTGACCCCCGGGAGACTGAGGGGCGACCCCGCTGTCACAGGCAGCGCTGTCCCTCGGGGGCCTGAGGGGTGACCCACGTGTCACAGGCAGCACTGTCCCCCAGGGATCTGAGGGGTGACCCACGTGTCACAGGCAGCACTGTCCCCCGGGAGCCTGAGGGGTGACCCACGTGTCACAAGGCAGCACTTTCCCCCAGGGATCTGAGGGGTCGACCACGGTCACAGGCAGCACTGT